>NC_090871.1:45985893-45993393 GCF_036669935.1 Montipora foliosa | reverse complement strand
TACCAGAAAGATAAATCAGTAATTTAACTTGAATTGTTTGTTGTAAAAACACTCATTATTAATGTTACTAAATTTGCAAATGCAAACAAATGTTAAATAAATATTGATAAATAGTTTTTAAGAAGAGCAGAAGGAACCTTTTAGAAAGTGTCGATCGAGAATAAAACAATTTGCCATCAGCAACAAAATTTGCGAGATGAAAACATAAATTTTGTGCCACGAATATAACAAGATAACCATTTTGGGAGATTTTTGTTACGTTCAATCTTTTTATCGTACTTTTGGTTGTACAATTAATATATAGCAAAATCATAGTGACATCGATTTTAGCTGCCGCCTGTGATCAAGTTGCCTTCCGTGTTTAATACCGACAACTCACGAAACAAAGGCTGCATTTGTGACAAAATGACGGCAAGACACCGGGTTTTTGTTAACGATGAAATGATATATGAAATGGATCATATATGAACTGCGGATATGAAATCAAGTGAAGCTATGTGAGGATCATAGCTTCACTTGGCTTTTGTTAGTTTGCTTTTTTTCTCTGAGATAAGGTAAGGTAAGATTAAGTCTGCTACGAACCTAGAAGGCCCATCAGGCCAGCGCTTATCTCCGGTTTCTGTAGTATGAAGCGACTAGGAGTATTTCTACTCCCCCCTGGATGGGATGCAAGTCCATCGCAGGGTTACCCCCAGCATTAACTTCGCCGGTACCCATTTATACACCTGGATGGAGAGAGGCACCGTGAGAGTAAAGTGTCTTGCCCAAGAACACAACACAATGTCCCCGCGCCTCCCTCTGAAATGTTATAAAATTCGGCAAGATATGTGTGAAGTGAACACAAAGATCACAATCGTTGATGCTAATCCAAGTATCAGCTAAAGTTAAGCTCCTTCGAATGGGGTTAGTACTAGGATAGGGGTTCGCCCCGTAACGGTGAAAGCTAATTTTTTTTTAAAAATGGATTTCCTTGTTTATTTGTTTGGCCGTTAAAGGCTATTTTCTTATTTTCTTTAAAATAAACGATTAAAATAAAGATTTCAAAACAACCTTTTAGTAGGATTTGTTTTGTAATTTAATTACTTTTCTGTCAAAAATTTGCATAACCTCAACAGAGAAAAACCGTTACGCACACATTACATTTTATCGCATTTTCTCCCGTTGAGTTCATATGCTAAACACAGGATTCTTTGGTTATAATAAAAAATCTTTCTCTATTCGTCAGCAAAAATTTCAGAAAAAAAATTTCAGAGAAATCGACCGATGCGCGAATATTTTAAGAATTTTTTCAATGGGCTGTGAACGTTCTTCGTGCGCCAAACAGGAAGCGAAAATAACAATGATTGTGACATATGCATGACGTAGAGTCCACATTGTGCGCTGCTATTGGTCAAAGCAAAAAACAGTGGCCAATAAAATATGTCGTTTTATTTTCGACAAAGTTACACTTTGCAGACCTTACAAAAATTAGCCAATGATGACTAACGTTACAATTTGTGGATACGAGGAAAAACCAACGGCCCCCATTTTATAACGTGGGTTGCTCTAGGCATCCCACGTAAAAAATACAATGGATATTCCTGGAAGTGGATGACTGCTTCAAGCAGAAATAGTGTCCATGACGACCGAATGTCATGAAATTTGATTGATTGATTGATTGATTGATTGAGTGATTGATTGATTGATTGATTGATTGATTGATGAATGGATGGATGGATGGATGGATGAATGAATAAAGGAGTCGATGGATGGAGAGAGGGTGGGGCAGACGGACCGACGGACCGATCGACAAAAGAAAAAGCTAAGGAGTAAAAGAGGAGTTTTTGACTAGATGCAGCACACTTAAAGAACGTTCTGGAAATAAAACTGCACTTTAATATACCTAATCAGCTAACTCAGTGTTGTACCCAATTCAAATCTCCCGGGGTTAAGATTCTATGTGTATTGTATTTGCATGATAATGTAGCGTTCATATTTAAAAGATATGGAAATACCTGGAACAAAACGTTTTATTCCCAAAGGCTTTGAATTGGGTACAACATTGAGTTACCCGATTAGGTCTATTGAGACTGTATTGAAATAAACGGCCGGCTTACCGATCTGAACTGCTGCATTCTGTTGTTACCGTGGTGTTAAAACGTTAGAGAGTTTAGGAAACGACGATGGATATTTACGTTGCGAATGCTTGGTTTTTACATGACGTCAAGCCGCCATGTTGAAGTCCCCAAACAATGAAACGGAGGCCATGTTCCAGTCCAGATCCAATCCTCTGGGAATTGAACTCTATTATTATGCAAACTTTGTCTTTTCATTTCGTTGAAAAACATATCTGTTGATCACGTGAATGAAACCCAAGAATATGGGCGAACTGTCTTATAAATTGATAAGTATCAACGATTTTGAAGAAGAGAAAAATGAAAGGTTATTGTTACTTTGCTGAGAACGACAGAGACACGTAATGAAATGCGTGGCGCATGAGCAGCATCATTATTTCTCCTCTTTAACCCTTTCACTGCCAAGAATAATGATTGATCTAAATTTTCTCTTGACAAGCTCAATAAATTGTTAAGCAGACTGGTGAAGAGAGTAAAGAATTTTATCACCAGGGCCCGGTTGTTCGAAAGCCGATTAACTTAATCCAGGATTAGCGTAAGCTTTTGTTTTATGTTTCCAACTTTTTGGTGAAAGTTTCTTTTGCTTATTTTTGTTTTCAAGATTGATTTCTTTTAACGTAAACTTGTGCCGAATATCAGCGTTGAACAGAACTTGGGAGTACAGAAAAAAATTCTTTGGTGTATTTTTAATCTGGTATTAGTGTTAATCGGCTTTTCAACAACCGGGCCCAGGTTTTTTGTCTAAATATATCACCAAATTCCCATAACTGACATAACAAGTAATGTATGACAGTGAGAAAGGAGAATTCATATTCGGATCTTGAAATGAAACTAATAATTCTATTGTTTTCTAGCGTCGTCGCTGCCGGCTAACGTGGTCCGCGACAGAAAAAATTCTCTGCATACTTTCAGTGCGTAAAAATCTCAGGTGCATATACTACACACCTGAAACATCCTCACGGGCTCCATACAGAACAACCGCGCCATGTTTAAACTGTCATCAGTCATGCAAGAAGCTGTCTCGGACCACTCCACTGCCGTGCCGACTACTCCCCATGTCACTCAGGAAGTCCTCTGGAGACCACGCATGTGCCAAGTCAAACTGTCCCCAGTCTCCGTGCCTTCTTTTGATTTTCATCAAATACATTGATTTCTGTTTGATATCTTTTGATAGCGAGTGAGCCGCTGCCACTGCATAAATAGAAGGAGCAGGATGATCTGTTGCTTCTTGCTGAGTATCAACATTCTTATTTTCTCGTTCCCCTTTGTTCTCATCCTCTTTTTTTCCTGAAAATGACATGCTGGTTTATGTCTGGAAAATAAAAACCAATTTCCAAATTATAAAGCTCGTTTTTTGAAATTATGCCACTTTTCAATAAACATGAAAGTTGCACCCTTGCTGTAATAAAACACAAATCACTACTCTACTTCGTTCCAGACTAGAATTGGTGATAGTTTGCTTCAAATTCTGGCACCAGTTGTTCAAACGATGGATAGCGTTATCCGCCGGATAAATCACTATCCAGTGGATAAGTAATAGCGAAACCAGTTGCACTATCCAATGGATATTGATTTATCTGGTGGATAGCGTTATCCATCTTTTGAACAACTAGCAATTTGAGCTTGCCTGGCCTATCGGTTTTGTTGCCTGTGAAAGGGGAAACTGGGACCGATGCATTCCTTACTTCAGGTGCACCCAGTCCTGTAGCGGCGACAAACGACGCACTCTTCCCCGGTTCCCCCTTCCCTAACAAAGACCCCATGACGAAAGAAAATCGACGGAACCATGGAAATAACTTGAAAATAAATGAAATCGATCTTAGAGACCAACTGTCCAAGTCATGACTCTGGTAATGTTACCTTTAAAAAAAGAATTATAAAAATATGCCGATTATGCTAGCAGTGCTACTTCTATAAAAAGTACAAAAACTACGCTCATTTTTCCAAATTATTCCATGCCTTATGCTAACAACGTGACAATCGATAAGGGACTATGCTCTTTCGATGAATGGAAACTGCTCTTTTCGCCAGGCTGGTTAATATTCAGATGCAAAAATTAACCTCTAAAGGAGGAAATCAGATACCTTAACACATCCTATGCGAAGGGAGAGGCTGTCCAGATTTGAAATGATAAATGTTGCAAATTGTAAGATTGCAAACGAAATTGTAGATTTAATTTATTTATAAATCAAAAAATGCAATTGACTTTAAAAAACGAACCCAAAAGTGGGGTTGCTAGCCTTTCATTTGTTTCTCGGTGTCTGGATACCATGATGAAGCACTCGCACTCGTTTTTAAGCTCGTGGATACGCGAAGCGTAGAAACGGGTTTCTTGCGGGGACTCCGATATGCAAATGTGTCACTCACTCAGGTGTAGACACTGTTCGTAATTAGTCGGCCCGAACGAGACTGCCCGAACCCGAGGCCATGTTGGAATAGTAACCGCGCAGTCCGAGCCCATCGCCATATTGAAATAGCAACCGCGCAATCAGCGTGAGTGCATGGATCGTGGCAGCCCGCATTGATTGTGCATCGCATTGGGATGATTTTGTAGCTTTTACACGACCATTAATACCAAGCGTCTCCCTAAATTGAAGTGGAGTTGACTTTAGTACTATGGTCAACTTGAAGACTGAATTTCAAGAGCCTTTGACTCGTCCAGGCGTTAAACATGACGAGGAGATGAGCGTTTGCTCTTCGACCCCTCAAGCTCACGGGGGGTATGTAAATTCCAGCTCGCTGGAGAGTGACCCGAAAATGAGTAAATCTCATGCTAATGTGCTAAGCTTTGATGAGAATGTGTCTTATTTGTCGGCCATGACGAGCTTATATAAGCGAAACGAACACTTCTTAATGAGCGAAACGGCCACTGAAAACAGGACAAACATGGGCAGAATTGTGTCACGCGACACCAAAGAACTTATGTGGCCACCCAGGACAACAAATATTTCTCTAAAGACCTGTGTCCTGATTCAAGCTTAAATACTGGTAGGAATGGAGATGAAGAAGTATCCAAACGGTCAAGAAGTAAGTCAAAGTTTACTTGTAAATATGCCTGCCGTGACAGAGAACCATCGAGATTGCGATTTAAGAAAATCATAGAAATGTTCAAAAAAAGTAAGTCAAGTCAGAGTTAGTAGAGGGGACTAACTCTGGTCAAGTATAAAGCGTATTAAGCGTTATATTATGTACAATACACCACATTCGTCTGGGTTGAAAAACTTTCTATCCATTGATTTCCGAATTTATCTTGCCACTAGATTGTGTAGAAGATGACCTGTTGGAAAGAATACTTCTTCAGCTTGCCGTTGTATGACTCATGATATTTATATCAAAACAAGAACTAATACTAGTAAGCATAAACATACAGATGTATTGCTTTATGTTAATGGTGGTTGTGGCTTGAATAACTGTTATTCAATAAAGTGTAATAAACAACAATAAAAGTATTGTGTTTTAAGGGCAAAGATATGTACTTCAGGTGACATTGAGTTGAACCCAGGTCCTGTTAATGGTTATTTGTTGTTGCAATCTAGATTAGCTCAACATGGCTTGTCAATATTAGATGTTGGTGGTGCAGGTGATTGTTCTTTTAGAGTAGTATCTCATCAACTGTATGGTGAACCTAGCTATCATGTGAACATTCATAGTGTTGGTGTTCAATATATGAGAGCTAACCCAGACAGATTCATTGAAAGTATTACAGGGGATTCATGGGCAAGGTGTTTAGCTAATATGTCACAACAGAGTACATGGGCTGAAGCACTTGTAATACAAGTAGTTGCCGATGCATTCCATTTGGCAAAAGAGGCTACATGTACTTATTTTGATGTACTTTACGTGCATTAAATTAGAGACTAGCGGTTCCACATTGGAAAGCAAGTACTGTCCAGAAACCTTACCTACAGCATTGAGTGGAATGTAATGACAAAGGTCTGTAAGCTCATATGGGAAGGAAAAAACTTCTTGAATACATGCAAATTTTCCCAGTAATCTTCTCACCACGTGACAAACACAAACTTGTGTGTGTGTGTGTGGGGGGGGAGGGGGAGGGGGGGGGGAAGGGGGAAGGGGGTACAGTCCACTATGACTTTAGACTCCTTTGCCTATACCACACCGTGTTCACCTGCCACTTTGCCAAGCTAGCTATTCTGGACATATGTCTTTGTAATATGTACAAAGCCTACACCAAATGAGATGAAAGCGACTGCACGCTATGAACACAGCTTGTTTTAATAGCCTTTAAAATTGACCAATAATTGCAAGTTCACCAACGTGTTTCATCTCTAGATTACTTAATCCATGAGTTTAGCCATGGTTTCCCTTTGATTGATATATTACATCCATTTAGCAATAAATGGCAATACTTGCAATCTGATTGGCTCTCAGCAGTGCGATTTATTCCCAAGTAGCACTATTTTTTGCTCTAAATCGCACCATTTCCCCAGCCAATGAGAAAGGAACACTAAGAAAAAAACAGTCAATCAGATTTCAAGGCTTGTTCAAGGTAACCAATCAAAATGCAGGAAAGTGAAAGAAACTGCCATTGAGTGGCGAAGTTTTCAACTTTTTTTCCCAACTAGATCAATATAATATTGGTACTGACTAACATCCTGTATTTTAGCGATTAAATAATTATTGTATGATTTCTAAATGGATGTAATAAAATGTTCATTGAACTTTGTGTCGTGCAATTTTGGTCTGAAGTCATACTCGTGATTTCAAATCGAACTCGCGCTGCGCGCTCGTTCCATTTTGAAATTACATGTATGATTTCAGACCAAATTGCACTCCACTCAGTTCAATTATCGCTATTTATCATCACTACTTGCAGTTGCAATAACTAAAATATGGGAGAGTGGCAGAGCACTGAATAAGTTTTTTTATGATCATACAAGAGATTTTTCAGATTTTTGCATATTTCTTACGATACTTGTAATGAGCAGCGGAGGAGATGTTTTGCCATTTTCACCTGCGGGTGCAGTAGGTGGAGAGAATTATAGAAAGTATCCAATGCTCTGTATGCAACTGATATCACCGAAAACTAATTTTGCCCTTTTCCTCAGAAGCTGGGAGTAAGCGGTCTATCCTTTCACTCAACATCGACATTTTTGATGCTGCAGACCAGTTCCAACACGTGACCATGTCGCACTGATCGGCAGGTACAGTTGCATGGTACAGGACCACCAACATCGATATCGTATCCGCGCCAGTTGTGACAACTTTCAAAGGGATATTTGCATTCAAGTTTGAAGCGAACTTGAATGTCAACTCAGTCAGACGTTGGCGGGTTTTAACTTGGGCGTCAAAACTGCATTTTTTTGTCGATTGAAGGTCTTCCTGGTATTCTTGAGCCTCGCAATTTTCTTTAAGATCGTCAAAATTT
>NC_090871.1:45978393-45980893 GCF_036669935.1 Montipora foliosa | reverse complement strand
GATTCTACCTTAAGATGCTTTTGGAAATCATTCTCCGATTCTACGATTTTACCTTTCGGGAGAAACTTTTAGGAGTAATAATCAAGTATTACTGTGGTCTTTTACTTTGTGTTGGTTCGGGCGCAACTCTTTTAAAATCGCATAATCGGAACAAGCGAAGAATAATATATATAGATTTTGCCAAGCCTAAAAGCGGAGCTCTCGTTTTATTTATTCTGGCCTAATTTAACCTTGCTTGAGCGTGCGAACCAATCGAAAACCAGTACCTAGTCAGCAGTCCACTTTAAAAAGAAAAGCTGACCAAATGAGTTTTAAACTTGGGCCTGCGATATGGTCACGTGATACTGGTCAGTGGATACCTTGTTTTGACAGGTGTCCATTAAGCATTACATGGACGTCCAGTATCAAAAGATGTTCCCGCCAAAAAAAGCGGGTTTGCCTATATCGTTTCACATTGGCATACCTGGAGGGGTGGACAACCGTCGTACGGTCGGGCGGTGACCAAAACCAAATTTTCTCGCACAGATGGATTACCATAATTTTTTTATCAATAGTGCTCCGCGAGGGAGCCTTCGGCGCGCGGAGCTCCGCTAAAAATCGGTAATCAGAACAATCGGAAGAATCGTATGTCAAAAGACAATATCAATAAAAGGAGAATCGAAAGAATCGTATGTAAAACTCATATTTTACTATTGTCCTAATCAGCCATGATCACACCCTTCTGTGAGCAATTAAGTATGTTTGAATGATTCATATCATAGTTTACGGCTTTAGCCCCTCATTCATAACGAGTGTGATTGAAGCAATCAAGTGGAGAAGAGAGCCAGTGTATAAGCTTTGGAATGACGACCTTTACCAGTCAACCTTAATCCATTCACACCTAAAGCACGCATTTAATTTAATGGCGAACAAAATCGTCTGGCTTTAGCTAGAGTAAAAATCTACTAGTATCACTCCTCGGAGTCAATGGGATAAAAGGTCCAAATGTAATACCTCGCGGCCAAAAATAGAAAGTAGTGATTCTTGTTTTGCAGTAATTGAGGCTTTATACCAACAACTAATGATAGTGACATGTCCAGCGTAGGAAAATCTTTCTCACGAATCAGCCATTCCTTAATCCCAAAAACGGGACTTTAGGTGCGAGTCCTAAACTGAACTCATGGCGGTTGGCCACGTGGAACGAGGGCTTCGTACAATTTCTTTAATTTTGTATTTAGTTTTGGTTCAGCTCTCTTCTTCCCAAAGTTGACGAGTTGATGTTCAACGTGCAATCTTGTTATAAAGAAGAATGTTGGCTATGTTACTTGCTCGGAATGTTCGCTTCTGTTTCATCTTAAATGCACTGGTCCTCAATTTGAGAAGTATAGAACTTGCTCCAATTGCCCGGTTGTTGCTACGACTTCAGATGTAGATGGTCCAAGGGTATATCAAGATATCCCTGAGCTATCTAATTTAACAAGTCAACGTGGCCTAAAATTTCTCCACCTAAATGTGTGCTCTCTTCTTCCCAAAGTTGACGAGATTCGACTGTTGTTATTACGTTATAAGGACATTGATCCATCACTGAAACACATTTATCATCGCATATTTCTGATGACGAAATTGGCATCCAAGGTTATACCATCTACCGTTTGGATCGTCAGGCTCAATCTAAGGGCGGCGGTGTTGGTGTTTACGAGAGGGATTTTGTGTCAGTAACAAGGCGCTTTGATTTAGAATCGAACTCCATTGAAGGAATTTGGCTGGAGATTCTCATTGCTAAGTCTAAAATTATTTTACTTGGTTCACTTTATCGTCCCCCATTCGGTTCGCAATTTATCGGCGCTGACTTCAACGCTACATTGGAGGATACTCAAGGTTTAGCAATGGCTGAAAACAAAGAAATAGTGCTGGTTGGTGATTTAAATGCAACTTTTCTACCTAGGCAAAGTATCGATAGAATCTCCAGGGATTTAAAGGACTTGTTAAAAGGTTTTGACATGTCACAGCTGATCCGCAATGATCCCACTAGGATTACTGAACACTGTAGCTCCTTGATTGATGTCATTCTTTCGACACACTCACACAAGATCGCTTTATCAAGTGTTATTCCTCTGGGTTTAAGTGACCACTACATGGTCGGCTGCGTTCGCAAAATGAACCCGTTAAAGTTTCAAGCACGAACAATTAAATGTCGCAACTACGCCAGGTACGACAAAGAAACCTTTAACAAGGATCTTCAGAGTGCCTCGTGGGTCTCGGTTCTAGCAAGTTCTGATGTGAACCTCGCATGGTCCAGTTTTAAAAACATATTTCTTCAAATCTGTGATCGTCATGTCCCATTGCTAACTAAAAAAGTTCGTGGCAGCCAGAATCCTTGGATGACTTCTGCGATTTCTAACTTAATGTCAACCAGAGACTATTATTTGAGAAAAGCAAAGAGATCTGGAAGAGACGAGGATTGGTCTTCGTGTCGGTCATGTAGAAATCAAGTCACCGCTGCTGTAAGAGATGCCAAGTC
>NC_090871.1:45963393-45965893 GCF_036669935.1 Montipora foliosa | reverse complement strand
ATCTATCATCTCATATCCAACTCGCGCTCATGGAATAATTGTTAAATAGCCGTAAAACGGCCAAGAATTTACCAGTTAGGCGTAAAAATATGAAAAATGTTAATTTTTAGTCATAAAAAAGAGTTAACCGTTAAAAAAAAAAGTGGCACCTTCCTTCAGGACGATCCAAGACGGGTCGCAGCCGGGTGACCTGTCAGGTGCGGTTACGGATTGAAAGACTTGTTGACCAAAAATAGTTGACCCAGGTCGGTCTCCACCATGGAGTCACCTGTCTGGTTTATGCAGACTAATCAAGTTGACAGCCTTTGTTTTAGCCATCTTAAGATATTCTCCAATTTCTTCTTCCAGTGTGTGCACGTGTTGGCATGTTTTTGTTTTCAGGCCATTTGAAGGGCATGCTCGGCACGTGACCAAAAGAAAATATAAGAACGTACGTTTTAGGTAACTTGTATGGCGTCGTTCCTTCTTTTGATCTATGTTAAGAAATACCCTGTTTAAGTAAACGATATTCATTATCTTATTTGTCCAATATAAGAGGAAATCAATGCTTCAACAGTATTCCCTATTCAGTTTTTAATTAGCACTTTGCTTAACTAATTCATTAGATCATGGTCCTAAGACTGACTTGGAATTTAAAGTTTGAAAAAAGAAACAAAAGATTATTAATTTGATTAAACTTTCATGTTAACCACTGCCCCTTTGAGACCCTCAACTATCGTCAAAACATGCTCCAGGTGACATCCCCCAGGTTATAGCTCTGAGAACTTTTACTTTGTGAGGAGTTAGTGAAATAGTCACACTGATTACTCTGAACGCTCGAGATCAGTTTACGAAACAACGCTCCCTACACCGTCGGGGTCAAAAAGCGTTCCATGCATTCCATTTATTGTTAGTGGAAGTCCAAAGTAATGCACTAAAATCGAGTTTGGATCTCTCCACATGCATGTTGCGCATGCGTAATATTAAACAATGCTGAGATTGGGATTACGGGTTCTTCTTGTTCGTCCGCAAAAAAAAAATCGATATTGCAACATTCCGATTTATTTAGAGGTGAGGAAGATAATGTTTCACTAGTTCCCGTCTTTTCTGGATCCCATTTGAATTTCCCCTTTAATTCACTGCAACATGAACATTCTTTTAAAAAAATGGATCCATAAATATAGTAGTTGTAGGTTGACATAATAGAAGGACTTAGGAAAAAGACAAAGAAGTAGGGACCTTGAAAGACATACCAAAATGACGACACCTTTTTCCTCACACGTGAAGATAAAAATAATATTTTTCACTCGCGCGATGAAGATATGCTACAAAGTTTTGAAAACTTCTAAATCATCGTATTAAAATGACGAGCAAGTGCATGCCAGCTGTAAATGGTGTGTACAGTTAGTTTCAGTTAATGTCTGGCATGCAGCGGCTTGAATTAATATGCTACTTAAATTTAGAAAGAGTCACAACTGAGTTTTTTTGTTCCTTTTCACTTCTCCCCTTTTAAGGAAACATTTCCCTTCTCATCTTTCAAAAAGACTCATCTCATTAAAATACAGCTAAGTCGATAACATAACTCAAGCCAAGGCCAGGTAGAGGGATACAAAAAACGCCTGCTTTTAAAAACAAATCTTGTTGATTTGGAAGTCAAATACAGCTAAGTCGATAACATAACTCAAGCCAAGGCCAGGTAGAGGAATACAAAAAACGCCTGCTTTTAAAAAGAAATCTTGTTGATTTGGAAGTCAAATACAGCTAAGTCGATAACATAACTCAAGCCAAGGCCAGGTAGAGGGATACAAAAAACGCCTGATTTTAAAAACAAATCTTGTTGATTTGGAAGTCAATTCTAAGCGACATTCAGTATTTTTACACACTTAAGGGAAGCCAAGACCTTCCCACATACACCTTTTCCAGATGTTTTTAATGGTTTGTATTCTCTCTATAGCGACATTTATCAGTCGAGCGTTTATGTCAGCTGATTAAAGAGCCAGGATCTGATGACCGCAGAAACTCGAAGATTTTCGTAAAAATCAAGCGGCCCAGCCATGTGACTGGAATAGGGATGACAAAAAAGTGGTGTAGGAAACAGGGATAAGTTGATTACTAACAGTCAAAGAAGTTGCAACCGCTTGCAACGGTTTAAGTACTCAAACTATTTTATTGAAGTCTTCAAGTGGTGCGATAAATCGTTTACATCATGCAGTTTTAATATTCCACAACGCTATAACAGAAAAAGCAGGTGACAAGAAACAACTTCCTGCCAAAGAATTGTTTTCAAGTTAGCTTTAATTGGTATTCAAGCCACTAAACATTTGAGAAAAACGACGCGATGTTTGAATTTTGAAGACATGTTGTCATGCAACCTGGCAACGCAACCCATTTAATTTGGGTTCGAGTTCTTCACACTGAACATCTTTCTTAACTTATAGGAGGTAAAGGCTAACCCAATTTCTACATCCTTACAATACTTCTTGGCAAAGATTTTAATTTTGCGTCGTGCTAAACGATAATT
>NC_090871.1:45935893-45953393 GCF_036669935.1 Montipora foliosa | reverse complement strand
CAATTCGGTTAACTAACTTTTATTTTACGGTTCGGTTAACTGCACGAAATAGCACTTCGCTTCCTGATTAAGCCTAATCGCTCGTTTCAGTGATTAGGCCTAAGCACTCTCCTAAAATTTTAGCTTTCATTTTGCGGTTCGGTTATCTACACTTTTTGCGAGATCGCCCTTGAATATTTTTCATTCATCGACTACGGGATTGCGCACCGCGGTGACAAGTGCATTACAGCCATATGTCAAAAGTGTAAGCGTTTCTTTCAATGATTAGGCCTAAGCACTCTCGTAAAATTTTAGATTTCATTTTGCGGTTCGAAGAAAGCACTCGTTGGACAAGAAATGTGCGAATTCAACACAAAGGTCCAATCGTCCAACTCTTTGAGTTTGACCATTGTTTCTGCAAAGACAAAAATTCACTCTCCTAGACGAGGTTATTTATCACCAGGTAATTCTATCGTTTTGGAAAAAGAGACTGCTTTATTATTCATCAGCGTCATAAACTCTTGCTGATTTTGGGGATAATTTGTTGAAATTCAAGCACGCTTCCATTAGACCTGTTTATTTTCGTGTTTCACCCAGTTATTTTCCGGTGTGGCTGTTAAATGACACGACGATTTGAATATGGTTTTCAGCTTTGTTTTCCCTCTCACCTAACACACCGGCGGCTTTTGCTTCTCTTTACATCCGCTTTATTACTGGGTTGCCGTATGGCAAACCCAGTCTAGAAATGGAGGGCATTTGTTCGGTGTTATTTTTTCTTTTTCTTCCGTGTCGGTAAAAGTCTTGCCTGTCACTCCCCTGGTAAGTGGTATCTTTGTGCATAGAGCCTTCTGCGCATATTTTCTTAGGATCGAGAGGGTAGTGGAACTGCGTAGATTTCTCTAGTGGACACAGTAGAATAATTAACTTAGCCTGCAATGGCGTCGAAAGTCATGTAACGCGAATGGCGTTTTACTGGATCCTTAAACAAGTCAGTTGGATAATCTACGCAGGCGGTGAAAACCAACACCTGGAATCTCAAAAGCGACGAGTAATGGACTTCGACAACAATCTGTCGCCCGTCGAGCAGAAATCAAAGTGAGCTGCATTTCTAAAATAATATTTACCAAGTGTGCTGTTATGTAGAACACTGAAACCAAATGGAAAATTCTCTGGTAACTTATGGGTTCAACAAAGACAGAGAACGAATCGAACACCTTAAGTGGATCTGTGATCAACTCTGCACAGTCTTCAGGTAATGTGACAGCCAAGAATTATTTGAAAGAAAGCTTGTCGTCTATTTTGTGCTTCATTATTCAAGGAAACGGTTCTTCATGGAAACGGTTTGATCCTGAAATTTTAGTTTGTTGTAATGTTGCGCATATTTGACACGATTGAGCTTTTTTCTCTTCACGCACGCAATAATAGCAAATATGTTGTTTGTTTCAAAAAATTGTTCGCCGGAAAAGGTGGCCTTTATGAATTCATCATGTTTTATAATATGCGAGCTTAACTGGATAGTTTTTATGGCAATAGTAAAGCATTTTCGTGTCAAAATGAGGTTAGCGTTTTTGTGTTGTGCTAACTTAATTAAATATAAATATACATTCTGCCTCGTGAGTTTGTTATTCTCGTTAACCAGCAATGGAAAGTCATTGCAACGCGAATGGCGTTTTAGTGCATCTTATGTTGTTTGTTTCAATAAAATATTTCGCTGGAAAAGGATTCTGTGATATTTTCTGCCTTTGTGAATTATAATATCATGTTGTGTATTGAAGGTTGAAACGTGATACGGGAGGATATTTTTAGTATAACTCTGTAAGCAGGAAAGGTTTCATGAAAATAAACAGGTCTGTTGGAAGCGTGCTTGAGTTTCAACAAAATAAGCCCCAAAATCAGCAAAAAGTTGTGACGCCGGTGAATAATAAAGTAGCTGCTATTTCCAAAATGATGGAATTACCTGGTGATAAATAACCTCGTCTTGGAGAGTAAATTTTTGACTCTGCAGAAACAATGGTGGGCGATTGTGATCTTTGTTTTGAATTCGCTCATTTATTGTCAAACTTTATAACACTTGACAGAAAAAGAAACTTACGAAAACCCGATATCTTGCCATCATTTGACACAGATGCTTCACTGTTTGGCAAGTAAACATGCCGCGGTAACTTACTAGTAATCACGGCGCCCGCTGAATTCCGGCGATGTCACTTTCGATTTTGCGATTTATTTGTGCAGCCAAAACGTAATATAACAAAATTGAACGTAGCAAAATCTCCCAAAATGTTTGTCGCTGATCGTAACTGTTTATATTCTATATTCACGGTTCAAAATTAATGTTGTTTTTATGTCGTAAATATGTTATTCTCGAGCGACCGTCCTGGAAACTTCCTTCTGCTCTTTCTGAAAACTGTGTATCAATATTTATTTACTTTTGCATCAATATTTGTTTTTGCATAAAGCAAGCTAACAAAATCTGTACCTTGCTAAGTTCGCATTTGTTAGCGTTAATAGTATTTTCGGTCCAATGCTTCCCGTTTTACGAAGGCGTATATGTTTTTGGTCACCCATCCAGACACTAATCCCGCCGGAGAGGGTTAACTTTAGTAAACTTTAGTATTACAAAGCTGTCAGATGCTCAGAGGGCACGCTTAAACTTGTGATGAAAAGAAGTTTATCAACATGTCAGCCCAGAAGCCAATGTTTCTCACTTCCCATTTATTTTCTTCAATCTTTCTGGGTTCAGTACTTTGCTAGTAACCACATGTCTTCTCAGGCTATTTACCCAAGGATTCTACCATGGCACTACAATGATAGACAATACCAAAACAATATCGTGCACTGATAGAGCTACATATTACGCAAGGACAGATTTTTTTCGTCGTACGAACGTGTGAGAACCTGTGAGCCAAAGGGCTTCTGCTGGTATGACTTCTGGGTGACCCCTTAAATGGTCTTAATGACCCCCCAACTTGAAAAAATTGTCTGGAACGGTGCACGTACAACAGGCAACCCAGTGTACCCTCAGGGAGGGTCTAGTTTTTTAAAAGAAAAGCGGAGTGAAAATAAAAAAAAATGCTTGAATAACTTACAAGAGAAGAAAGAGGCTATCGGTGAAGTCAAACACACACAGACTAGCAGATATAATCTACATATTGACAATCAGCAAAATTAACAACATCTAGGTTCGCTTAATGTCCCCATTAACGCTTTCACAGCCACAAATGCAGATTGACACTTAGAGCTCTATTTTACTCTGTTTGGTGAGGTTGACCACGATGGCCGCACACAGTGAGGAATTTGCCTCGCGAGGCCAAAAATATCAAACATGTTTGATTTTATCCTCACGGCCTCGCGAGGCGTATTTCCAGCGTACTGCGCACCAATTTTTTTTTCTCCCCGCACACGTGAGGAAACGGCTGAGCAAAACGCTCAGTTTGCTCAGCTCTTTCCTCACTGTGTGCTGCGGGCTTTATTTCAAAGAGCTACATCTCTTAAGCTCATACACCTAAGAGACATGCCAGTTGTCTACCACTATATTAATATTATACGACATAAATTATGTATTTAAATACCCAGAAAAATACAAATCCTTAAGACATTTATAACTTATTGACTCTTATAAAAATCATTACATTTTATGCGCAATCACTTAAATGTTTCCATGCACTAAAAGTTCCAATGATACAATATCAATAATTCATAATTAATAATTAACCAGGCTAACCCATTTTATGAAACAAATTCAACATTTACATGCATCATTTCCACTGCAATGTACTAATCGCATGGAAAAATGTGAATATCAGGTGGTCTGACTCAATGTTGTAAAATAAATAAATCTTTCAGAAAAAGCACTTTACAACACAGTATAATAATATTACAATTCTTATCATTATTACATCGGTGATTCATTCTCAGCAGTGCCATCTCATTATTGTTTGCCGTAAATGGAACCATCTCAGCAAATGAGAAAGACACACTCAAAATAACAACAAAACAGATTCCACGGCTTGTTTAAAGTAACTAATCTAATAATATACATGAAAAACAAAAAAATCAATTCTGATTGGCTAAGATTAGTGCAGTTCAGGGGTAATTACTGGGGCAGAAGTGTAATTACCAGTGCCAAGAGAAAATGAGGGAACAGAGAGGGAGGCTCAAGGCGTTGGCCGGGATATGTTATGTCCACGAAAGTTATTTTTAGACGAGCGGAAGTCTTTGTTCTAGCGGAAGTATGTCTTCTGAGACGTCCGCATGCAGTCTTGCCTCGCTCTCAGGTTCTTAGTGAAAAGAGAAAATGATGGCGCACGTGGAAGGCTGATGAATGTATATTTTCTTTCAAACATCGGACCGAGGTTGGCCTGCATGCGGACGTCTCGGAATACTTCCGCTCGTCTAAAAATAACTTTCGTGGACATGACATATCCCAAGGGCTGGACCGGGAGCCTCCTTCTCTGTCCCCTCATTTTCTCTTGCCAGTGCAGATTGCACATCCAAATTCTTTCAGGGATTAAATTGTGTGATTTCTAATAAAGCAGGACGTTTTCTCTGTTTTCATAGCCTCATGTAAACACGAATGGGAGTTGGGAGATTTCAAGAATTCTCCCAACTACCCTGACTATTTAGTTGAGGCTATGGAAACAGTGAAAAAAGTCCTCTAATTCTGGTTACTTTACTTCTTGATTGCTCAAAACAGATTTTCTTCATACAAGCTCATAATTCAAACATAATTTAAAACAATCTGAAGAAAGTTTCATAAATCATAATGGTTTTTGGACCCAAAAATTAGGCCCCTGAAGTCATACTTGTGATTTTAGACCAAACTGCTCTCCACTCAGCCGAATTACCATTGTTAATTACACAGTGCTATGACTTTTTTCAACCTTTCGATTCCGTAATTCACACAGATTAACAATATAGAACATAAATCGATGCTGGTTCATATGCCTAAATATCCTTTGAAAAGCAGTCAGGTGACGAATAACTACGTAACCAAGACAACGAACGATGAGACTTGGGGCTCAGCTAGCAGTTACACTACGGTGACCTAACACGAAGTATACGTCAAGTTCATAAGATGGCGTCCAAGCATCACTTCGTTGTTTCCTGCGGATCACAATTCAGGAAATGTTTATCGTCTTGTAGGGAAGAAATAAGTTTGCAACTTCTGTTAAACTTGGTGTCGACATTCTTCTATAATTATGGTAAACGGATTTCAATCTCCACTCACTTAGAACATTGATGGCATGATTCGTGAATAGATACTATAAAATTCCCCGGCACGACAAGGACATATTTTGTGTGTGGCTCATTCAATCTAATTCCTTGCACGCTGACATTGCCCGATTGGTAAGCTCCAAATAATTGCTTTGCATCTCTTAGTACCCGTTGGTGAAGTCTTTCTTACATGAATTGTCAGAGTATAAAAATACGAGGCAGTTACATGTATATCTGTCAGTAAATTGTTCCACCTTAGTCACTAAATGACAACCTTGCCATAACTTCCTGCTGCCGTATCTTCCTGTTTTCCCAAATTCGTTCCTCTCTCCCTTGTTCTTCGTGCTGGTTTGTAAAATTTCTCAAATCATTACAATGCAAAAAAACGAACGTTTCTAATTTGAGGTCAAACAGCACTGCAGATCGAATTAGTCTTTCATTAATTTTTGGTTGCCACATTCGCCAACTTGTATGGGCCCCCTTCGTTGCTTTGCCGTGTCGGCGATTGTGGCGAAATTGTCATTTTCGCCATATTTGTCAAATTCGCCAAATTCGCCAACTTTCATGGGCCCCTTTCACTGCTTTGTGTTTTTCCTCGTTGGCGATTGTGGCAAAATTGTCACTTTCGCCATATTTGCCAAATTCGCCGCTTTCGCCAACTTTTATGGGGCCCCTTCATTGCTTTGTGTTTTTCCTCGTTGGCGATTGTGGCAAAATTGTCACTTTCGCCATATTTGCCAAATTCGCCGCTTTCGCCAACTTTTATGGGGCCCCTTCATTGCTTTGTGCTTTGCCTCGTTGGCGATTGTGGCAAAATTGTCATTTTAGCCATATTTGCCAAATTCGCCGCTTTCGCCAACTTTTATGGGGCCCCTTCATTGCTTTGTGTTTTTCCTCGTTGGCGATTGTGGCAAAATTGTCATTTTCGCCATATTTGCCAAATTTGCCGCTTTCGCCAACTTTCATGGGCCCCCTTCCCTGCTTTGTGTTTTGCCTCGTTGGCGATTGTGGCAAAATTGTCATTTTCGCCATATTTGCCAAATTCGCCGCTTTCGCCAACTTTTATGGGGCCCCTTCACTGCTTTGTGTTTTTCCTCGTTGGCGATTGTGGCAAAATTGTCATTTTCGCCATATTTGCCAAATTTGCCGCTTTCGCCAACTTTCATGGGCCCCCTTCACTGCTTTGTGTTTTGCCTCGTTGGCGATTGTGGCAAAATTGTCATTTTCGCCATATTTGCCAAATCCGCCGCTTTCGCCAACTTTTATGGGCCCCCTTCACTACTTTGTGTTTTTCCTCGTTGGCGATTGTGGCAAAATTGTCATTTTCGCCATATTTGGCAAATTCGCCACTTTCGCCAACTTTTATGGGCCCCCTTCACTGCTTTGTGTTTTGCCTCGTTGGCGATTGTGGCAACATTTTCTTTTTTTTGCCATTTTCGTTGTTGTGTGCATTTCTGGACATATCTCGCGGAATACCAGCAGACTGCCCTATGGCCGGGAATTGCCTTATATCATCCGTTGTTTACCAAGCTACAGTGACAACTGAAGATAACAGGCCAGCCCAAACTTATGTTGGACTCACTGAGAAATCTTTTAAAACAAGATTTGCCAATCACAAATCTTCTTTCAACAACCCGACAAGGGACTCAGTACAGAGCTCAGTAAGCATGTTTGGTGTTTGAAGGAAGCAAGGTTGAAATTCAAGATCACCCAGAAAATTTTGAAACAAACCTGTCCTTTCAACCCTGTCTCGAACCGATGTAATTTGTACCTGTGGGAGAAATATTTTATCATTTGTAGACCTAAACTAGCGACCTTGAACAAGCGTAATGAGCTGGTAACTTCCTGTAGGCACGCTAACAAATTTCTCCTAAAGAACTTTAAACCCGCAATTGCCGCGCGCTAGCAAGTGAATTCTGCGCGCTATCAGCTGTTAAAATCCAAATTGCGCGAGCGTAAGTGCGTCTATCATCAGCGAGCGTTGTAACGAACTTTTCATTTGGCTATTTTATCTGAGGAGTGCCGCACTTCTTGTGCGGTATGAAACTAGTTAGTAATAAAATGCCAAGTCATCCCTTTTGTTGATCACATCACCTGGATTATATTAACGCTCTGGTTCTACTATTGAGCACTCTATCAGCAGACGTGCAACAAATGAAATGAACGTTCACGGCTTTCTCAAGTCGCGGCTTATCCTGGCCGGGGATTTGCCGAAAATGTGTGTTGAAGTGTCTCCCTGGAACCAGCCACAATAAGGTCAATATACAGCCACACTACCAGCATGGTTGGTTTGGTGGCCGAGTGGTCAAGGCATCCATCTAGTAATCTGGAGACCCGGGCTCACTTCCCGGTCAAACCACATTTTCACTCATGCAATCAGTTGTCCAGATTCCTCTCCTCAATCTACTATTAAATTCTTCTTAAGGGGATAGGACCGTGCATAGCCGATCAACTGGGGAGTAGTGAGGCGATCCTGATTTGCAGGCAATCAGTTGTCCAGATTCCCCCTCCCACCCTATATGATTATTAATTCTCTAAGGGGATAGGACCATACATAGCCGATCGACTGGGGGGTAGTGAGGCGATCCTGATTTGCCGAAAATGTGTGTTGAATTGTCTCCCTGGAGCCAGCCACAATAAGGTCAATATACAGCCACGTTGCCAGCGTGGTTGGTTTGGTGGCCGAGTGGTCAAGGCATCCGACTAGTAATCCGGAGACCAATATATATATATATACCTTATTACATGACATTTTTGCGACACGTTCCTTTCGCGAATTTCGCGATATTAAAAAAATCGCCAAATTAAAGTGACGCGAACGATAAGTGTGGCGAACATAACGATCGCTTCTATTCTATTTCCAAAGCCCCTTGTTTACGAATATCGACATTAAGCTATCGGTTTTCAAACCAATACATGCAACTTGATTAGTGGAAATGTCACAGTGTAACTTTTTCACCAGCGCACAGGGGAGGGTTCCTGTCTTGAAAGGATGGGATAAGGCGGGAATGAAGGATATATTAACTGGAAGGGAAGTATTACCGTCAATAAAATGTAAATTGTGTATTACTCAAAAGCACGAAATTAAAGTGATCCAAAATATATAAATTTTTTGCAAAATCGCGAAATTTAAGCGTCGCGAAATCGAAATATGCGTACATCAAAATCGCGAAATAACATTTCGCGAAAATGTTATGTAATAAGGTATATGAAGAATATATGAGAGAAACCCTGCGCCCGTACACTACAAATAATCACATTTTTAACTGAATAAATGTTTGAAAGATGACGTCACGTGAAAAACATCTATTCTATATTCTCTGTTAAAAAGTTGCAGACTTAGCTTGAATTTACAACGCATACAAGAAACTTAGTCGCATATTACCTCTTCGTCGAATTTTCGTTAATATTTTACCAACTGTAGTGTTATGTACAACACTAAAACCAAACGGCTAATTCTCTGGTAACTTTTTTGGGTTGGATATCGGAGAAGGAAGCGAACACCTTGAGTAGATGTGTGTTCACAACTTCCTGGCTATTTATAATCTTTTTTAATTTGTACTCAACTCTGCACAGTCTTCAGGTAAAAAAACAACTTAAAACTTGACCAATTCTTGTTAGTCAACAATTATTTGAAAGAAAGCTTGTTGTCCATTTTTTGCTTCATTATTGAAAGAAATGGTTCTTCAGTGAAGGGTTTGATCAACAGTGTTCCAGATCAGAGTCGGGTCTCGGGTCAATAACCCGACAAAGAAGGCTTCCCGACCCGACAGATGAAATATAAATATTCATTTAAAATAAATAAGCACGCAATGCATACATGTGGTAGTGCAGTAACGTACACAGCGCTTTATTCCATAATTGTCAATTGAGCTGCGTTTTGTTTTCCAGGAGATTCAAGCTTTGTTTTTGCGTAATAATTGTAGATGGTATAGTTTTGGTACCGTAAATCACAGTAGTGCCATGGTAGATGTCTTAAGTAAATAGCCGTGCCCTGAGAATACATGTGGTTACTAGTAAAATACTAAAGCCGGAAAGATTGAAGAAAATAAAGGGAAACGAGATACATTGGCTTCCAGGGTGACATGTTAATCATTTTCAAGTTCCCTTTCAACTTTTTTGCATCTCAAGTTTAAGCGTGCCTGAGCTTTTGACACCTTTCGAAGACAAGCGCTGTCGAGCGGGCTTAGTATCCGGATGGGTGACCTCACGATGTACGTGCCAGAAACATGGCACCGAAAATTATATTTTAATGCTCAAAGATGCCAACTAAGCAAGGTACATATTTTGTTAGCCTGCTTTATACAAAACAAATATTGATGAAAAAGTAAATAAATATTGATAAAAAGTTTTAGGAAGACCAGAAGCAAGTTTTCAGGAAGTGTCGATCGAGAATGAAACAATTTTTGCCATCAGCAACAACATTTGCGACGTGAAAACAACATAAAGTTTGAATTAAAATTACCATCGGCGAATAACATTTTGGGAGATTTTTACTACGTTCAATTTTTTCTATCGTACTTTTGGCTGCACAAGTAAATCGCAAAATCGAAAGTGTCGTCGAATTCAGCGGGCGTTGTGATTAAGTTAAGTTACTTTGCGTGTTTACTCGCGAAACATAGGATACATCTGTGTCAAAATGATGGCAAGACACCGGATTTTTGTTTTTGTTAGTTTGCTTTTTTTATCTTTCAAGTGTTATAAAGTTTGACAAGAAATGTGCTAATTCAGCATAAAGATCACGATCTAACAAAGTCAAAAATTTACTCTCCTAGACGAAGTTATTTATCACCAGTTAATTCCATCGTTTTGGAAATAGCAGCTGCTTTATTATTCATCAGCGTCACAAATTCTTGCTGATTTTGGCGCTCATTTTGTTGAAACCAAAGCACGCTTCCAACAAACCTGTTTATGATTGTCAGTTATGAACGCGCTGCCGCTCTATTATCACCAAGGACTTACACTCTTACACTCTTACAACCCGGTGACATAGGCCCCGTCCACACGAAGACGATTTTAAACGCAAACGCTAGTAATTGCGAACTTTTTTATGCGTTTAGGCCTTCCGTCCACTCGAAGACGATGAAAACGCTCACCGTAAACGCATAAATTCGAAAACGCTCTCCAAAGTGGATAAATTTGAAAAAGCCGTTTATGCGTCTTCGTTTGGACGGCCGTAAACGTATATTTTCGTAAACGGTGTGAAAACGCTGACGTCAGATGTCAGCGCCAGTCTCTTTTATCGAGTGCGTTTCCAAGATGGCGTAAACACGAGTGTTGAGCTGTGTCATGCTTGCGCTTATTTCAAGCATAAATGCGAGCATTCAATTGAATCTTGCAATAATCGTCAGACCAAACAAAGTTGTCTGCCTTAGTTTTATCACTTTTTTCTTTCGGTTTCTTGCCAGCAGATTTCGACATTTTTCTTCTCTCTCGTTCACAACAAAGGCACGTGGTGACTTGAGAACACGGACGCTAACACTTGATAACAAGGCACTGAAGCAAAGATTGCAGGCTTAAATCGATAGCGCATGCGCGCTTGGTGTATGACATCGTTTTATGCGTTTACGAGCGTTTTCGTGTGGACGGGTGAAAACGCTACGTAAACGATGATCGTCTTCGTGTGGACGGAGATAAAAATATAAGTTTACTAGCGTTTGCGTTTACAATCGTCTTCGTGTGGACGGCCGGGGGCCATAGTGTGTAGTGCACTACCACAAAAACGAAAGACGGAAGTTTCTTGGCTAACAAGTACGTTGTTTGAACTCTAAAAGCGATTAACATTTTTCCCTTTAGTTCATTCAATGTAAACAAGAACCATGACACAAGGTGATCACGTGCACCTTTGTGGTTGCCTAGCACGTGATCAAATACTTCCTTTTCATAATACATCATGACTTTCCCCTTGATTCAGAGAAGTCAGAGACTGCAGAAATTTTAGTGTTTATACGATCGATTGTCATTAATCTTTCGTTGAGAATTCGAGATTCAGAGTTTTATATAAAAATACGCACGCATTGCGTACGTGTGGCAGTGTAGTAGCTTGATACAGTGCTTTATTTCATAATTGTCAACTTAGGGGCGTTTTGTTTTCCAGGAGATTTAAGTTGTCTTTGCGTAATATGTAGCTCTAATAAGACATAATATTGTTTTGGTATCGTAAATCATTATAGTGCTATGAAAGTAAATAGCCCCCTGAGAAGACGTGAAGTTACTGATAAAATACCAAACCCAGATTCTTCGATTGCACTCACGTGATAAGACTAGCTTAAGTTTTGCATAATAATAATAGAGTAATATTCCCAAAAGACTTTCCGCTGTTGTTCTTTCCACCAACATGGCCGCCGTGACGTCAAATGTAATCAAAGAATAGACCACTTTCAATATATTAAAATTCAGCTTCATGGTGAGGCTTAGAGGACACAAGCAAAGGAAATGAATTGACCAAATGCAAAAATGGCCGCCAACAAATATTCTTTTGTCTTTGTGTTAATTAGCCTAACTAGCCTCGTTTTACAGCCCAAATTCTTTCAATTTTACACGTGTTAAACAAGGCTAGTTAGGCTAATTAACACAAAAACAAAAGAATAATTTGTTGGTGGCCATTTTTGCATTCGGGCAATGAACAGGCTCATTCAGTTTCCTTTGTTTGTGTCCTCTAGGCCTCGCTGCCAAGCTGAATATATTGAATATGGTCTATTGAGAATGATTGAAGAAAATAGAAGAATAGTAGAAGAATCGAGAAATAATGGCTTCCAGACAGACATGAAGTTTGCTTTAACTTCGTTTTCAGAGTAAGTTAAAGCTTTTCTCGACAAAAGTTTTCTGTCCAGCGAGGGTAATGTCTGGCCGGGAGACCTCAAAATATACGATTTGCTGTCAGAACTAAAATACCATTTTAACGCTCAAAATTCGAACTAAGCAAGGTACAGATTTTGCTAGCCTGCTTTATGCAATATTGATGCAAAGTTAAATGAATATTGATACACAGTTTTCAGGAAGCGCAGAACGAAGTTTTTAAGAAGTGTTGATCGAGAATAAAAAAATGCGAAATGAAAACAACATAAATTTCTTGCCGCGAATATAAAAAGTTACCATCAGCGAAAAAAAATTTTGGGAGATTTTGCTACTTTCAATTTTTCTATTGTACTTTTGGCTGCACAAAGAAATCGCAAAATCAAAGGTGACATTAATTTTAGCGGCCGCCTTTTATCAAGTTACCATGCGTGTTTAAGCAAAAAAAAAAAAAAGACCTCACGGGACAGGACGTTACAAAATAATTCAACGTGTGAACGTGTGAGCCAAAGAGCCACTGCTGCCACGACGTCTGGGTGACCCCTCAAATGGTCTATATGCGCCCCCACTTGAAAAAATTAACTGGAACGCTGCAGTTCAATACCACCCAACTCAACACCATGTTGACTTATTTCTGAAAACAGGATAACTGGAAAAATAGCCACAAACATCCTAATCGTTAAAGAAATACTCCTTTCAACGTAAACGTCTAACAAAATCGGAAAGGTCTTTTCTAAGAGAAAAAGTATCAATTTCTTTAGATGCAGGGCAAAAAGACAGACCCTTACATAATAAAGAAGTTTCAGCTGGTGTTAATTCTCCACTGGATAAAGTAACTACTATTTGAAATCCATCACTAAAGACACGGCCGTTATTACTGTATTCCCCCATCCCATAATGTTTCAATACCAGTCCCAGTCCCAGCTCCATTCCTTTGATCTGTCGGTGAAGCCACTCCAATAAAAACACAATATGTTAAAGAGGCTTCATTCATTTATCGTTCCGTCATTTACTCATCAACTAATTTATTCGTTTAGGATTTGTTCATGGATTCATTCATTTTATTTATTCGTTAGTTAGTTCGTTCATTTTTTCTTTTATTCATTTATTCACTAATTCAATTATTAATTAATTAGTTTGTTTTTATGTTGTATATGCAAGGTACATATATTTAAATAAAATGAAAAAAACAATTAAATACCAGTACAGCAAATATTCTTTTTCCTTTTTTAGGTGACTGAATAACTCACAGATTGGGTCAAAATACTCAGTAATCATGTTTGACTCGATTTATATCACCATAGCAACAGTCAAGTGTTTGATTGCCATTACAAGCATCGCTGGAAACTTACTCGTATGTGCCGTCGTAACGCGGCGTGATATGAGGTACACAGTTAGCATCAGTTCCATTCAAAGAGGTTTTTGATGGGAGGGGGGGGGGGGGGGGCTGCAAATCTACTCCATTTGTCAGTTGTCATTTACATTTTGGGCCATTTGGCAGTTGTCAGTTAACTGGCTGTTAATAATTAAGTGAAGACCTGAAATCATTCCTCTTTGACCCATAAATAAATTAATTTAAATATATTAAATGCAAAATCCTTATTTCCTACTATTTCTTCACCATCATCCCAGGCATCTAAATTTATCAAAAAGAACTGCTAAAATTAATGCCTAATTTTCAATTTGCTCATTGATGACATCAGAGTTACTATCTCTTATGACCTAAACCAATGTACCTTACAAATACTGTCGAAAACGACCTCGTACTGGACCTCAGAAATATGGAAATGTAGGTGCCATGTCGTGGTCCTCAAGTCGTCTTTGGAGTCAGTCTGCTATTCAACCACTTGTGAAGGTCGCTCATCACCAACAGTCACTGAGAAATCGATGAGTCTTCCACGAAAGTTATTTGCGTCAAAAAAGAAAAGAAGGAGGTGTTCTCAGAATTACCTTAAAGACAAGCAAAGGTAATAAGGAACAATGTAGTTGAATCTAGAAAACGTCAAAACACAGTAACACAGCCCTTTCATTCATTCAGTACTCAGCTTGACCACGTGCATCATGGCGTTCGGACATACTGTCCAAACGCTCCTGTTCTTTTGGTTTTTAACCAGGGTTAATCCCTCTCCTGTGAATCAAATTTCTACTGAGGACTTGTCTACTAAATCTATGCGCTATACTTTTGCGAGCTACTTGATTTCTGGATGGTATTGAAACATTTACACCGAACGATTTTTACAACAGCCCGGCTCTCAGAAGTTCCTGCATAAGAGAGTAGCGTATTACTCCAACTCAACGGCTACATATAATCCTGTGTTGCTAAAACTTTCCCTCAGCATGGACGTCCGGCCGAACCCTGGACCCGGAATCCCTGGAAAAAACGCCACTCTACGGTGTTTTCTTCAAAACGCTAGGAGTTTAAAATCTATGCTTAAAGGAGAAACAAGAGACTCTCCTCGGAGATCTAAGCTTCGAGATTTTCAGGAGCTCGTTTACGGAAATCGCTTGGACTTAATTGCAGTTACAGAAACTTGGTTAACTTCTGATATTTCTGATGGATAGATTCTCTCAAACGGTAACCGTTATCAGATTTTCAGAAACGATCGTCGTGACACAAAAGGAGGTGGAATGCTACTTGCCATTAATAATTCTTTATCTCCTACCCGCATTGATACTGTTGGCCCTATTTCGATTTTGGACTGTGTAGCGGCTTAATTGTGCCTTAAGAATGGTCGTAAATTAATTGCGATAGTTATCTACAGACCTCCCGATTCCCCTGCTGACTGGCTAAACAGCTCTCAAGATCTTATGGTCAGTTTTGGAAACGATTCTAATGTTTTGATTCTTGGTGACTTCAACATGCCCAACATTAACTGGATCGAGGGCTCTGGATTCTCGAATGCATTAGATCTGGCTGATTTTTGTGACTTTCTTGGCGACAAAAATTTATTTCAACTAGTCACTGAGCCGATCAGAGCTCACAATATCTTGGATCTTGTTATTACTAATATGGAGGATTCTATTTCAAGGTTAGAAGTTTCCAAAGACCTGTCTATTCCATCTGACCATTATTCCGTGATATTAATTTGACTCGCAAATTTCCCACTGGAAAATAAAATCAAGTCTTAAGAGTTGTTTACAACTTTAACAAAGGAGACTTTGATTCCCTGAGGACACTGCTTAGATCAACGTCCTTTGATGACATTTTTCAGAACAATGACATTGAAACTTGCTGGTTTACTTGGAAAAAAAGATTTATTGAAGCCGTCGACAAGTATATTCCAATCAATCAATCAATCAATCAATCCTTTATTTTAACACGTTACGTCAAGGAGTTATAAAACTCGTTCAAAATACGAACGTGTATAAATAAAATCTATAATAATTACAGCCATATAATACAATTCAATTCTAAAAACAAGAAAAACCTACATACTAAAAACGTGACTTGGAAAACTCTAAAACTCGTTCTAAAAGCAGTTAAAAGCTACGATTGTACACTATAAGACACGTTCTAAAAAACTGCAATCCTGCAATTTACTTTTGAAGTCACTAGAATCACTTGAAAGACGCACATGAGAAGGCAAACTGTTCCATAACTTAGTTAATGAATAAGTGACAGAATTCTTCTTAAATTTACAATTAAATTTAGGTAATTCAAAATTCAAGCCCTCGCCTCTTAGCCTATACGGTGTATGCCTGTATTTAAAAAGGCTAGCAATATATGTAGGACCCGTACCATTTAGACATTTAAAAAGAAGTATTAACGCCTGATGTAAGCGCCTACTATATAAAGATGTCACGCTAGCCGCAGTGAGCAGTTCGTCGCGTGACATTGACTTGTTGTGCCCGATTAATGTTCTCAAAATATAACAGTTGCCATCTTCGAGACGGTTGCGTTGACCCGTACCTATGCCTACAAACAAAGGACCACAGTATTCGAGATGAGGTAATATAAATGCTTTATAAAGTTTTATCATTGCGTCATGAGGAAGAAAACGCCTTATTCTTCTCAGAGCAGAAGCCTTGGCACAGGCTTTCTTTAGTTGATCTGATATGTGTTCTTTATAGGATAAGTCCTTGTCTAAAGTTATTCCAAGAATCTTAATAGATCGGAGAAATTCTATTTGAGCATTATTAAGAAATAAAGAATGATGATAGGCACAGGGTCCGACAGATAATGCTTGAGTCTTAGCACAGTTCACTGTTAAATAGTTGGACTCAAACCACGACGAAAGAGCCTGGAGATCCTTGTTGAAGGAAAATTCTAGAATGGTGGGAGATACATCTGACAGGTAGGCAGTCGTGTCGTCAGCGTACAGCCGCAATGAGACATTAGGAACACAAAAATTCAAATCATTAATGAATTTGTTGAACAACGGATCCAATAGTGAACCTTGAGGAACGCCAGATTCAACTGTTTTGAAGTCAGAGCATACGCCATCTAATCTGACACATTGTTGACGACCTAGCAGGTAGGTGGACATCAGTTCCAAGGCACGAGTAGAAAAGCCATAGGCCTTCAACTTCGCGAGCAGAAGGCTATGGTCTATGGCGTCAAACGCTTTGCTCAAGTCCACAGCGACCGCCGCTACAGCTTCCTTGTTATCAATACTGCTCCTCCAATCTTCCGTCATTTTTAGCAATGCAGTGCAGCAAGAGTGAGTTTTCATAAATCCAGATAAGTTTGAAGACAAAACGTTATGAAATGCATTCCAAGTTTGGTCGTAAATGACTTTCTCAAACACTTTAGATAGCGAAGTTAATATTGAGACAGGGCGGTGGTTTGCTTTGTCTGTGTCAACTCCCCGTTTAAAGACAGGAGTAAGGCGCGCTTGCTTCCATTCAGACGGCAATGAACAATTCAGGATACAGAAGTTGATCAAATTAGTCACCTTTTCGGCAAGTACTGGGGATCCCAGACGCAAGATTCGTGGTGAAATGCCGTCTACCCCAACTGCCTTTCTCGGATTAAGGTGATCTAAAATGTTACAGATATATGAAGTACTGACTGGGGAGTAATTAAACTCGCTTAAGAAACGAACATTGCTTATTGCCCTTTTACTCGGATGGTCAGTGTAGTCAGTGTCAGATCTATGCCCTAGCTGGATAATATTGGCAAAGTAATCACTAAAGACTTCGGCCACACGCCCAGGGTCGGAAACAACGCCACTGTCCTCAACGAGGATGACGCCTTGTATGTTTTTACCTGAACTAGTTGGCAAAAGGGGCTTCATTTTCCTCCAAAATTCGCCAAGATGTTTAGCACTAAAGGAGGTGTCACAGCAGAACCTTTTCACAGCATTGCGCTTTAGCGACGTAACTTTGTTACGTTGCCGCTTATAGTCATCCCAAGAAGTAGATGTAGGATTTCGCTTGTGGCGCTTGAATAATTTATTTCGGTGCGAAATTTCACGCAGCAAATCAGGTGATATCCATGGTAACTGGTCGCCTCGAATCCACTTTTTCTTTAGGGGCGCGTGCTGGTCAAGAACATCTTTGAAAAGTGCTC
>NC_090871.1:45908393-45933393 GCF_036669935.1 Montipora foliosa | reverse complement strand
ATTTACTCGAATAAGCGCCGACCCCGAACAAGCGCCGCCCTCAAATACCGCCGCATTCGAGACACAAAAGCAAATAAGCGCCGCGGTCCCAGTGCGGTGCTTATTCGAGGAATTTCTTCAAATTAAAAAAAAAAAAAACTGAAAGGTAACTCTAACCCTGCATGGGGAATTTCTTTGCATCAAAACCGACGTTCTTCAGTTCAAAGTGATTATACTTTACTGCTCGTCCATTAAGTAAAATGCCGTAAGATGTTGGGGACAATTTGGCTAGAGACTTTTTTACGCGTAGTTTGTAGAACGCTTTACTGATGCCGGTCATCTCATGATTGTTTGCAACCTTTAAGTACAGACGATTCCACCACTTGTGACATTTGCGTTGTCTTGAATCGATTTACGTTATCTACGCCTACGGTAAAAACTAAACAACAAAAAAAAAACCTAAATTAACAATTGCAACTCACTAGGTAAAGGCAAATTACAAACCTGACACTTACATATTCTGAGCGTTAAAGCGGTAGGGAAAGTGAAAGACTTCAACAAACGAGCGTAACATTCACGGTCCCCGACACGAAACTGCTTAGACCAAAACCATGTGCTACCGAAACACGTGACCTAATCAATGTCAATTCGCAATTCGTTCATTCGACCACTAGTCGGCCCAAACATCCACCCCACCTTGGGGCGATCTCCCAAAGTGACCCAATTCTGTGGTTTCTCACGTGTACTCCAAGTCATTTTCCAACAAACAAGGTTTCTGAATAGGACGAACGTAGACACTGTCCTTAGTTTTAACCTTTACAGTTCGCACTAGGCCATCCGGGCCGGGGTACTTCTCGATGACACGTCCGAGGTTTCAATGCCCCCTTGGGGTGTTGTCGTTGACTAGCAGCACCAGCGCATTGTGTTTGACATTAGGCAGCGCCTTCCGCCATTTAGACCGAGTCTGTAAACTGGGTAAATACTCCTTAAGCCACCTCTCCCAGAACAGATATTGCACCTGCCTCCACTTCTTCTTATACATGTCAGATTTGTCGAAGACTCCAGATGGTAAGCCAATAACCTTGAGCTGCATAAGGAAGTGGGCAGGTGTTAGTGGCTCAAAGTCACTGGGACGCTCGACCTCGGAAAGCAGCGTTTGCCCACGTGTCCCCCTAAGATAGCTTTCAGGACTGTCTTCGGGCTACAAACCAAACGTTCCCACACACCAGACATACTTGATGCAGTTGGGGACTGAAATATCCATTTACAGCCATATTGGATAAGTTCACTCTCAATCCGTCCCTGATGCCATTTTTCAAGACTCTCCTTTAGCTCGCCGAAAAGGTCCATACCTGTGTATGAGAAAGGTGGTTCATATGCTATGAGCCGTGCACCGGTAAAGGTGCCAGCTGTTGGGTCATGGGTTTAGGGAGGACTTTCCTTGCATTTGACGCATCGGCTAAGGACTGAGCGAACCAGAACGCGGATTTGAGGAATCCAGAAGTCTTCCCGCAACTTGGCTATCACATGCTCACGCCCCAAATGACCAATGAAATGATGGACATGACGAACAATCTTCTCAGCTACAGCATGATCCCTGGGCAGAATGATTTGCCGGCCCATGGTAGATTCGGATACTCTTTTCTGGTCACGTCCATTGACTCTTAGTACTCATTGGTCATCCAAACCAGGATTTAATGCTGCAATCTTGCTCGATGCTCTGAAGGCACCATTCGACTTCAGATCCTTTATCTCCTGTGCATATGCCCTGAACAACCTTTGCGATAGCCACTGTAGCTGCATTCAAATCATCAACAGTGGATCTTCCCTTTATCTTTATTGAACTGTTTAAATCGTAAGGGCCATGCTACCTTGCGCCAAAGGCGGTTCCAATCTGAGCAAGTTATTATCAGGACTTGGAGAGGGTCTTCCATAGGATCTTAGATGGGTTCAAATTTCGAGCTTCCTTTCTTCGCCGCAACTGAATCAGGAGTCAGTTCCAGAGAGTGCACGTGAGTTTCTTTCTTCAGTTCCAAATCTTCACGAGGCACAGTTCTACACTCTTGTTTCGGCCAGGAATTTTCTGGTCCCCATAGAAAGTCAGGTCCACGAAGCAAACTGTGGTCAGCGGTCAGAGAAGATGGGGTCAATGCCCTTGAAATATAGTCTGCGGGATTCAAAGTCCCTGGCGCATGATTCCACATGATTCCAATAATGCACGGGTGAGTGCTCCTTTATTTCTTCAACTCTGTTGGCTACGAAGGTTTGAAGTCTTTGTTCCTCATTCTTTGGATAGTGCAGAATGTCCTGTCAATGTTCAGTTATAATTCTTCTTGCAGCATTTTACACACGCGAGTTGCAAGTACTGCTGCCTGCAGCTCTATTCTGGGAATACTGACAAACTTCACTGGTGCGTTTCTAGCCTTCCCCATGACGAAGGTACAATAAAGCCGACCATCCGGGTACTTAGCTCGCAGATAGGATAATGCACCATACCCAACTTCTGATGCGTCCGAAAAGACATGGAGCTGCAACTTGCAGTCTCGCGGGTCAATATCTTGCAGAAAATACTATCGAGGGATGCGCAACTGAGACAAGAAAGTTAGTTGAGTCTTCCATGACCTCCACTTTGACAGGAACTCTTTACCAAGAGCCTCGTCCCATCCAACGTTAGCCTTCCACAGGTCTTGCACCAAACCTCTTGCAGCCAGCGCTACAGGTGAAGCGAACCCAAGCGGGTCGAATAAGAAACAGTAGACAAGATGCCACGTTTAGTCTCTGGGCGTTAAAGATGCCTTATTTTGAAGCCGAGAGTATCCTCTCCAACAAACAAGTATCCCCAGTGCTCTTTCAACGAGCGGATCTTCCAATTCGAGGTTGGGCCTTTGGTTGAACAGCTTCTCACTTGGAACTGTCTTAAGCACTTCCTTTGAATTTGACGTAAACTTAGTCAGGTTGAAACTACCTCGGGCAAGGATGTCGACCATATCTCGGGCCAGGTGAATGGCTGGCTGCTCATCATTCTCAGAAGGGAGAGCATCATCAACAGAGAACTTTCTCTTTATAGCTGCTATGACACTAGGGCTGAAGTCATCAGCATTGTCATCGGCAACTCGCCGCAGGGTGGAGTTAGCAACACAAGGGGAAGATACTGCTCCAAATATATGTACTTGTATAACGTAAACATCAGGTGGATCTTCATAGGTATTTGTCCACCATAGGAACCTCAATGAATCCTGGTCTTCTTCACGTAAACGAATCTGGTGGAACATTCCTTCAATGTCTGCGGCAATACCAATCTTACCTTGGCGAAAACGCAGGAGGACACCGGCTTAACGGTTGGTCATGTCTGGCCCGCTCAGCAGATTCTTGTTAAGCGAGGTCCCTTCGTACTCGGCTGCCGCAGCAAAAACAATACGCACCTTTCCAGGCTTCGTAGGGGAAGTTATCGGGAAGTGTGGGAGGTACCAATGGGTACTGGATTCCTTAGCTAACTCCTTCTCAGACCACTTGCGAGAAAATCCACTACTGATGTAACTGTCCATTACCTCACGATCCTTGATGGCCATTTCTTCATTCCCGGACTTCATATGGCGACGTCTCAGGGACTGTAAGCGCTGTCTGGCCATGACAAGATTATTCGGAAACCAGCGCTCGTCCTTCCTCCAAAGCATGCCCACTTCATAACGTCCATTCACATGACGCGTGGTGTCTTCAATTATTTGCATCGCTCTCTTGTCTTCAATCGAGAGGGGCTTCTCTCCTGACTTAACTGCTCCACAATCTTCAAGTTTCCAGAATTTTTCAATGAGGTCGACAGGCTTGTGATCAACTGAAACAATGTTCACTGAGACTCCCTGGGGATTCTTAACACCATAACAACCGCAAACACACTAACCAAGGGAGTAATGACAATTATAAAGTCCTTTCCTTGCATCTTCAGGGACTCGAACGTCTTTCTGTATGTGTGCATAGGGGATGTTGTTTCCCACAAGAATGGACTCTCTTGATGTCAACTTCTGGGAACTCAATTTTACACAAGAAGGAGTGATTGTGGACATCAATTCGCTCTGGAAAGGCTCGCTGTGACTGGTTGAGGTCAGGTAGAACATAGGCCTCAGAAACCTCAATACTTTCTCCAAAACTCTCCACGGAACTCAAGATGAAGGAAACTCGATTAGACTCTACAACCTTGCCACTGTTCGTGATTGTCTTAATTTCAATCAGCTCAGGTATTCCTTGTATACTAAACCACGGTCGATGAGGGTATCTGTACAGCCACTATCTAGAAAAGTGTAAGTCGATACAGTGTTACCATTCGCCGCGGTGATAATGACAGGTACAACGTTCAACAAAACTTGTGTTTCTGTGGTAGGCAAACCGGCAGACGATATGGGTGTTGGTTCGGGTTTGTTTGAATTAGCACTCGTGACTAGCGGGATGGGGGGTGGCTGGAGGCTTGTCACTTTTGTCTTTGGACTCCTTGTTGTCGGGTGGGTTAGGACGACGACCATCGTGAACTTTGTCAGTATGCAGAATACTATGGTGACGCCCTGGGCATTTTGAACATGCGGGCGGTTAAAGCGAAAAATCCAGAACCATGCCCAGGCCTTTCAACACCGCAGTTAAAACAAAATCCACAGGAGGCCGCATACTGCCTTCGGACTGCCACATGCTTGCACTTCTTGATTATAGGACAATGTTGAAGTTTATGACGCTCAGACTTGCACACTCCGCAGCTTCTCGAGCCAGGGACTGGAGGTTTAGTTTCGAGATCCGTGGCACCAATTGTGGGATTCTTTATTGGAAGCTTGGGAGGCACCTTGGGCTCTTTATTCTCTCCCTTCAACATTTGACCTCCGAACACTGGGTCATTCTAATGTATGCTTGTCTCAGGGCTCGAGACTAACTTTTTAGCTCACTAGCCTTGCGGCTAGTATCAGGTCTGATTTCACTGGCCAAATTTAAATTTGCACTAGCCAGTCTCGTCGTGCGCAGTTTCATTCCTTTGTTAAAACTATCACGAAAAAAATTCCACATTTCCAAACACAACTCGCGCTTTTAGTAAATATTCTCATATTCTGGAGTGTTCTGGAGTGTTCTGCTTCCCGTATTTTTCTCACGAAGGCAAAGTTTTCGTGGCCTTGAGGCCAATTCTCCCATTCCCACAGAACCGTTGCCAAACCTTTGCAACTCACAAATGCACTGGAGTGTGGAAAACGCGGAATAAAGTTAAGTAAGAAATGAACCGTACATGAAACTAAACTGCTCGTTTGGAAGTCTGTGGAAAGGCTGCTCTTTTGATTAGAGCTATTTGCAATTGAATAAATGAATGAAGAATGAAGAATGAAGCTTTATTTAACCCCTCTCAGATTTTTGATGTTGTTTCTTAACCTAAATAGGTCTCTCAGATATTCAGGTGGATAATTGTTAATTGTCTGGATAGTCGATCCACAAGGAAATTTTAACCTGAAAGCGGCATTCTACGCATGAAGCACAAAAGCAGCAGAATGTGGGAAAATAATATTTTAAATTAGATATAAAGGAAATTCGAAAGGACAGACTTGCCCTCACATAAGATTTTCTTTTTAATAGCTTCAAACAGCAATCCGAGCGTTTGAATGGTTTTCGGAGTCAATTAATATTCGGTGGCCACAGTGCTCGCAAGCAAGTTTTCTCTCTTTTTATGCGAGATTCGCCATTCCTAGTAAACGAGATAAGTCGCTCCATATTATCTCTTTATTTTTTTTTTGGATTTGAAATAAATTTGAATTATTTGGAGTCAATTTTCTAAACTAGTACGTGACCTCTTTCCATATACACGTAACAACGTCGCAAACAGTTGCAAACAGCTTGCGTTGGCTCGATCGCAAACACTGTCACTTTTTGCGTTTGTGTTTGCGATCCTGTTTTCCATATGCGTGACTGCTTTGCGTAACTTGATCTCGTGACATCGTAAAAAAAATGCGCAAAAATAAAAGCAGAATTAGTTTTTGCGTCGTGATCAACTTCTTACGTTGGAATTGTTGCAAAGCAGAAGGCAGAGAGGAAGTGTCAAGAGACGTCACCGATTCTGGGTCCGATACATTTTCGAGGAGCAGCAACGGGCTGCAGCATAGCCAGTATCAAATTATACCGTAGGGACTGGCTCTTTGTGATCAAGAACTTTACTAAAGGTATATTTGGCGGGGTATTCCCTTAAGATATTCATTAAATTCACACTGTTTTGAGGAGTGTCCTCATTGCCACAATCGAACTCGGACGCCATTTTCATTACTTATACTTGCCTCTAATTGGTCAAAACGTATCATGTGCACAAAAATATCGTCGATTGATCGCAAACAATCATAAACAGTTTACGATTGTGTTTCTAGGTCGTTGTTTCCATGCTTTTGCACTGCTACTCGTCGCCAACAAGACGTAACGATAGAAATTTTCTATCTCTTGCGTCTTGTTTGCGATCATGGGCCTTCATCGGCGATTGGTCGGGTATGAACGTAAAAGGTGTTTCTATTTTCGCAAACTGTTTGTGATCAAGCTCTCGGAAGGTGCTTGCGATTGTTTGCGACGGAGTTACGCCCATATGAAAACACGCATATGGAAACAGCAGCCGAGAAATTCCGCATGATTTCAAACGTGATTAATCGTTCGAAACGTGGAGTGGGGAAAGTGATAGATAGATAGATAGATAGATAGATAGATAGATAGATAGATAGATAGATAGATAGATAGATAGATAGATAGATAGCTTTATTAAATAAAACCATTGCAGTCAAGGGCTGAATTACGGCTATTTACAAGTGAAAAAGATTCTAAAATATATTTAAAAACTAAATCTAAAAATATATTAAAGGCAAAGTTGCACACCGAGAACTAAAAGCTAAGAACGGGAATAATTTGCCATTAAAAAGCTCCACTTAAAGAGATTTGTCTTACAAAGAGGGTCATTCAAAGTCCTCTTTTTCCTGAGAGTTACTTGGCACTCATTCTTTGGCGGCAGTAAGTGATGTAGCCTGTGGTTGGGATCTTGAAGAAACATATCGAAGAGGCGCGTGGTGAGTTCCTCTCTTCGAACGCTTAATAGCGGCAGCCCCAGGGCGACGAGTGCTTCGGAATAGCTCAAGGTGGGATAGATGATACCAAAGGCGCGTTTTTGAAGCTTTTCCAATTCATCTGATAGGTATATGGGAAGGCTATTATGAAAGGTCTCGCAGGCGTATTCGGCGACCGGCCGAATGCATGTGGTGTAGAAACATACAAGTTCGTGCGGGTCGAGACCCACTCGTTTTAACTGCCTCATCAAGTATAGTCTGAAGGCTACCTTCTTAACTATCTCAGCAACATGCGCGTTCCATTTCAAATCGTCAGAGATGAAGAGACCCAAACGTTTGGCACTCTTAACAACTTCGATGTTCTTATTATTGATGACGACAGGTGGAAATGAACACTCAGATCTAGCAAAACAAATCTGCAACTCTTTGCATTTTGCTTCGTTCAGCTAGAACCGATCTCCCTGAGCTGCCCGAACTAAATTATCTACAGCTGTTTGGATCTGACTACAATCACTCTTGTGGGTTGTTTCACTTATGGTGGGGTCGTCGACATATTTACATAGATCAACGCCTTCGACTTGGAGGTCGTTAATCATCACCACAGAGAGACAGGGACCAAGCTTAGTCCTTTGTGGTACGCCGGCAGGGACTCTACCCCACTCTAAGAAGCAGTCTTGAGAGAGCTTGACTCTTTGGTGCCGATCAGTGAGGAAGCCTTCAATCCAGAGACGAACCCACTCAGGCATGTCAAAATTCTTAAGCTTCTCCAATAGGATGCGGTGATCAATCAGATCGAAAGCCTTCTTGAAGTCAAATAGAACTACACGGACCGTAGAGCCGTTGCCGTCGGTCTTCTGGTACCATGTGTGCATCATACTAATGAGAGCATGCGCAGTAAAGGAATTGGGAACCGTCCCAAATTGATTCCAATCAACTTTGACCAGGACGGCTGGTTTGATGTATTCCTCAACCACATAGTCTTCGGTCACTTTTGACAGTATTGGCGTTAATGATATAGGCCGCAGATGCTTGTTAACATCAAGCACTAGTGACTGCTTGGGGAGGGGTGTAATATCCGCTCGTTTTCACGACTTAGGTAGGCGACTCTCCTGGAAGCTAGAATTCAGCATGTCTGCTACAGGGGCAGCAAGTATATCCGCATTATCTTTGAGAAGCCAAAAGGTATTTGATCAGGACCTGACGCTTTGTTGGGATTGAGAGTGCGCAGCTTCTGTAGAACAGAATATTCCTTGATGGGCCTCGGGCGCGGCTCAACAGGTGCTGCGTTATTGTGCTCGCTCGGTCGCTCGTCCACGTTGGTTTCCTCTTCAGGTTTTTTTTTTTTTTTTTTTCAAATTATCATTTTTTAAGAAAGTAAACTCCATAGAATCCGCTCAAGGTTCTGTTGTTAGTTTCTATTCTCTCCTTTTGCCTTATCCATAAGAAGTAGTTTTCACTTTTGTTTTCGTCCAGAACTCCACTGCTTCATAATATTTACTAGCCCCAATGGCCTCGTGGAAGCTCAAAATCTACCAGCCAAAACTGAAATTTCACTAGGCTGTGGCTACCGTTAGTCTCGAGCCCTGTTGTCTCTTCACAAAGGCAGCAATGTCATTTAGCTGAGGAGACCTTCCACTCTTAACAATCTCATAGTTTTCATTTTCCCTTTTGATGATCAGATCATTAGGAAGACAGCTAACGATACGCTTAAGTTTGTTGCGACGTTTGCTTCACGTTCAATGTCGCCTTGAAGGATTTTTGTAGCTGTGTTTAGCTTCTCAGAAAAGTTCATAAGTCCAATATTATCCCAATAGGTCAGCCTTGGACCGGCTACAAGATCTTCTATGCATGCTTTCGTTACCCTTATTGTCTGACCAAAGCGTTCCTCAAGGGTTTTCATGATGTCGTTGAATGAGCAGCCTCTGTTTCGCTTTACCACTTCCAAAGCTTCTCCAGTGACAAACTTAGGGAGATATTCAACACGCTGGGAATCGGCAAGCAAATCACTTTCAAAATGAGTACGAATTTGGTCACAAAAGAAGGGGAGATCCACTTGATTCTCACTAAACTGTGTCGGCTGCATTCCACTCAGCATTTGAGCCTTCCACATTGCTGCAACAGGATCACGTGGGGTGTGGTCGCCACAAGTAGCCCTCTGTGATTGTTGGACACTAGGTACTCTAAAGGACTGGGGTGACTTCACGCCGTTGAGGGTCTTAGGAACATTAGACTTTGTCGCTGAGAAGGATGACTTCGGTTGAGTTATCATGTTGTCCCGAGACTTCAAAATTCCCGACACAGGAGTGACTGACCCTTCTGTGCAAGGGTTCAATTGGGATACGGTCTCCTTACTGATAGTAGAAGTGGCACCTGGATTGGCGTCAGATCCGCTGTCCTCAATTTTCTCTGAAGTAACCGGGGTAGAATGTGGTCTTCTATCAACTAGGAACGTGGTAGCATCCAAGGAGCTAGCATCGCTAGGTGTAAGACCTCCCTCATCGTTGTACTCCATTTCAATCATCCATTCTAGTTCGGCTAGTGATGCTTCCTCTTGTAGGTGCCTAAGTTCCATTCTTTGTTTATGTTCGTATGCCATTCGAGCCGCTTCTGCTTCTTCCTTTGCCCTAGCCTTGCCAGGTCCAGTTTCATTTTCCAGACAAGCACCCTTTTCAGAGATTTCCTACGTGATGATCCGGACGCGCTAGAAGACTTAAAGCAGACCGACACATTGACATCACGTTCCACGTCCTGGTCTGGTAGTCCATGATTCATTCCTACATTTGCAGGTGAAGAGCCCAATTTTTCCGAGAAACCTTCACACTTATTATTATTTCGTCATGTGCATCACGTTTCAGGTTAGAATAACGATTATGTACCTGTTCCAAGCGCTTTCTCTCATTTATCCCAGCAAAGTTTTTTGTATGTAGCTCTTTGAGTGTCTTCCACCTCTCCTAGAGAGGGTCAACAATTTTCTTAGTTTCCTCAGGGCTTTGGCTGGCATGAAGTTCGGACGGAATTACTTTCAGTAAATTTTCAATTTCCTTGCTAACATTTGTCCACGTAGCCGAGCTGCGTTGCTTCCGGGAGTCCCTAGCCGTTATCAACGCGGGTGCTTGGTGGGGGCCTGGGTCTGAGCGAGGACAGCGGTAGACAAGCGAAAACATCTGTTGTCGTACAAACAGAAGTAATGTTACCCTCTACTGTCGATGTATCAATTCTTCCAGGAAACTGGATAGGAAAATCAGGCAGTCCACGATCCATTCCATCTCCAGCGTAATCGAAACTATTGGCATTCATTCCACTGTCGAAGCCGAAATCCAACCGATTCGGTGCATCCATCACTCGACGAAATCCACTCGCAATCAAATATTTAGAGAGAATATTTCTTACTGATGTTGGGGACAATTTGCATGGAGACTTTTTTAAGCGTAGTTTGTAGAACACAACGCTTTACTGATGCCGGTCATCTCATGATTGTTTACAACTTTTAAGTACAGACGATTCCACCATTTGTGACATTTGTGTTGTCTCGAATCGACTTACGTCATCTACGCCTACGGTAAAAACTGAACAACAGAAAAAACCTAAATTAACAACTCACTGGGTAAAGGCAAATTGCAAACCTGATACTTACATATTCTGTGCGTTAAAACGGTAGGGAAAGTGCAAGACTTCAACAAACGAGCGTAACATTTGCGGTCTCCGACACGAAACTGCTTAGACCAAAACCATGTGCTACCGAAACACATGACCTAATCAATATCAATTCGCAATTCGTTCATTCGGCCGCTAGTCGGCCCAAAAATAAGATTCAAATGGTTACTATCAAATGACGTTTTTGTTACTCTTCGTACAGATTTATATTTCTGTGTGGCGTACAATTTTTAAAGGAGTGCCGCCCTAAAATAAGCGGCGTACTTGAGGCGCGAAAAATTAAATAAGCGCCACAGCGCTTATCCCATTAAAGACGATAGTCCGTCAAGACGCTTAATGCGTCTTGTGCCCTTCTTTACACTAGAGAAGTTTAACAGACGCAGAAAATGTGTTTGCCCAAGTTCGTCCCAGACGGATTATGCGTATTACACGGTTCGTCCCGTCTTTACACCAGACGGATAACATGAGAGACGCATATTTGTCTGGACGAATTATGCGTCTCAAGTATAAAAACGGTCAATTATTTATGGGTATGCGAGTTCGATGAGGTTCAAATGCTGCATCAGAATCAAGGCGATGGAAGCCAATGATAGCTTTTGGTGACGCCACAAGCGAACATTTCGTTTCCCTATGACAACGGTCCTCAGACGCGTGGCCTTCATGTAACAGATATGTTGGAGTCCAATTGTTAATGATTAATTTTTGACAGGCTTATTAAAAAACTCACCATGACGGTTAAGTTCTAACACACCTGACCGCTGAACGGAAAAAATTCTACGTTATAATATATTTAACAGAAAAGGTTACAAAAGGTTATCAAAAATATATTTCAAACGATTGTCAAAGGCAAAATATTTTTTGGCGGTTCTCAGTGAAACCGACTATAAATCTCAGCTGTCGGTTAAAAAGGCAAGCAATGAAATACCGAGGGGTGTGGCAAAGTGTGGTAGGGAGGGTGTAGAGTTTAAGGGTCGAGGTCAGTGATTGTAAATGTCCAGTTAAATCAACAATTTACTGAGTTAAACTTTATTTTTTATGTCGTAGGACTCCTTTCAACTATCTTCTTTTGAACCTCGCCGTGGCGGACATCGTTTATCCTACCTTCCTCTTTGCACATTTCACCTACCGTCACTCTCTTATTAATAACCCTGATGCAATTCCTGAGAATGCAATTTGCCTGTCTTTGAGGAAGTTGGCGTGGATCGGAGAAAACTGTTCCGTTTTCACTCTGATTGCCATTGCAAGGGAACGCTACTGGGCTGTTGTTCATCCAATGTCTATTCAGCGAAAACTCACTTGGCGACAATTAAAGGTGCGCTGAGTATCCGGCAGAGCGTATACGGTATATACATGCAAAAGATTAGTGGTCATTTACATAAGAAGATTCTTTTTCACCAATTTCATTATAATTTTATTCCCACCCATACTAGTGTCTTAAGAATACTCCCAGAAATTCAATTCAATTCTAATGTGAACAATTTCGTCTGATTTTTGTTTAAAAAGATGAGAGGCTGATCACGCAAAAAAAACACTTTATACTCAGTAACAAGCACTGTTGCTTTTCAAAAACCTGTTACGTATTCAACAACTGATTTTCTTCACTGTTTTTCTAATCTTGCTTTCAAAAGGACTTTGGGAGACTTGACATGGGAAGCATAATCAAATTTGAATCAAACAGTATAGAAACTAAGGTTTTCGATAAGCAATTAATTAAGAATAAAAAGCAGAGATATAAAAAAATGACGTTTCGCCGGCTCCATGTCATAGACCAATTCGGCTAACTCAATGTTGTACCCAATTCAAATCTCTCGGGGTTAAGATTCTTTGTGTGTTGAATTTGCATGACAATGAAGCATTCACATTTAAATGATATGGAAATTCTTGGAACAAAATGTTTTATTCCCAGAGGATTTGAATTGGGTACAACATTGAGTTCGCCGAATTGGTCTATTGAAACCTTCACACGTACTTTCACTGTAATATGAACTCACATAATGTTTTTAGTTGAATTTCAGAATGATGGCCATAATGGAGCCGTCGAAACGCCATTCTTTTATATCGCTGCTTTTTATTCTTACCAGTAGAAATACCTTAAAACGTTGGCTTATTAAGGCAAATTAATCCTCTGGGTCCCTTGAAGGAAATGAAATTTAAGCTTCAAACGTCTATCTGCTCTCAGTATTTATCCCTTTCTCATTGCATATTTAAGGCCGGGAAAGCTGACTTTAATTAGTAAATACTAACCTGTCGCCAATTAAGTTTAGAAAATACTTTGGTTACCTTTCCAACCTTTCCCTTTAAAAGACTAATAATTAATTTCGTATTCCTGTAACTCGTTCCATGCATCCCATCCTATAGGTAATTATTCCAGGTACTTGGATCCTTGGAGCTCTGATAAATTCCCGGGCATTCGTCATACAGAGCTTTGGAAGGGAGATCGCTGTAAGGTCTTGTGATCACGTTTGGCAAAATAAAGAATTCCTAAAGGCGTATTGGCTCACTTACTTTACCTTTGCTTGTATTTCATCCCTGTTGATGATTGGCTATTACTCCATCGTTGTGTACACTTTGTGGTTCAAACGTGACGATCAAGAGGAGACACCATGTCAGCGGCAGGTATAAATGAAATTAATACGAGCGCATGTGAGGCTAGTGAGACTTTCCCATTCTCGTCACTCCTCGGATCGACCCAAGGCTCTGGGAAACTCTATGTAGGGGAACATGCGCCGTAGGGTTCTTATAGGGAAAAAAATGGCTATTTGAACCTTACGGCTCCTGCTCACTCTTCGTGCTAACATGAATGCACCAGTTAGAGGCACTTTGTTTCAGGGTTCCCCAGAGCTCTTCTCTCCCTCAATCAAAACAAGAGGTCTGGGTTCGAGATTGAGACTTTCCAAGTTTAGTAATAGTTTAGTAGTAGTTTTATTGAAACACATTTTCGCATTTAAAAATGAATTACAATGTGTATTTACAATTAAAAACATTTAAAAACATATCGAATATAAAAATTATATAAAAATGTAGATTCTACGTTCACGGCTTTCTCAAGCCGCGGCTTATCCTAGCCGGGGAGTTTATACACGTATAAATAGTTCCTTTCGCGGCTTACGTAAGCCGTGGCCAGAGTTAGCCGCGGCTTATTTTCTCCCGTATAAACGACCCTATTATTATGATAGGGAGCCTAGAGCCCATCAACCAAGAGTACGATTTGCCCAAATTGGCCCCAATCCCCATCAGCGTAAGAAGAGTGTCTATTTTTATACCAAATTTTGCGGGAAAATAAACAATAAACCAAATCGGCTACCTCAATGTTTTACCCAATTTAAACCCTTTGGGAATAAAACGTTTTGCTCCAGGTATTTCAATATCATTTAACTTTGAACGCTACATATTAATGCAAATGCAAATGCAAATACAACATACAAAGAATCTTAACTCCCTCAAAATTGGTTTCAAAATAGACACTTTTCTGACGCTGATGGGGACAAACCTGATACCAGATTCTTACTCTTGGGTTATGGACTGTTGAGAGAGCTTAAGCATGAGACGAAAGTAACCTGTTTTCGGTTCTAACTTGTCTTGGTCAACATTACCATCTTTAGCTCAAACACGTCCCGCGCTGCTCCCTATCATGACCTATACAATCAATTAATTTAACATTTAAGCGTCAAGCTTATAAAATGCCACGCGTATTCTCGACTTTCGAATAACATCTCAGGAATAATGTTTGTTCCCCGAAACAAAGAAACAAGTTGTTGCTTCTTAGCATTCCACCTTGGACTCGTCCTTTCAATTACGCCCTGTAACATCCGTCATCATCAACAATCACCAATTTTGTTGATTTAATACAGGAAGTTATCACAACACCTAAAAACGAACGTTCGATCGGTGCTTCGACCTAAACACTACCAAATGCTGCGATTGTGTCGTGTCCAAGAGGTGCCCGCAAGATCTTTCATGTGAATTAAGATCTATTCTCAAGCAAACGTTTTCTTTGGTTTTGTATTGATCACGCTGACCACGCTACAGAAAGCCAGCAAAACAAAATTTATGTTATCATTAAACGTTCTGCAATGAAACGTCATTCCAGATAAAAAGAAACAGTTGAGTCATATTTTCGTTACCCGTGGAAATGAGTTCATCTCCGTCTGGAAGGTGACCCGGTGTCCCTACGATTAATGTATTTTCTTTATATTCTCTTGACACTAATTTCAAATGAGGCTCAAATGATCGTATCATCCTTTTTCTTACGCAGGGTGTGTTGAAAGTACGGAAACGAGTGACCTTGATGGTTTTGTCTGTTACTACACTCTTTGAAATTGCCTGGATTTCAGACAACGTAATTCACCTTTTGAAGGATTTTGGCCTCTGCACAGTCAGCGATGTTGCAGTTCCCATAGCTCACTCCTTGCTTGCTTTCAATTCAGCTGTTAACCCGTTTGCCTATGCTCTGATAAACCAAAGATTCCGGGAGAGGATAAAAGGAATGCTATGCAATAGTTCACGTGCAACTGAAAGAAATATCAAAGCTGAACATCCACAAATCATCAGACTACAGCATTACTAATCACTCGTTCCAGAGGAGAGCTTTGCTTTCGTTCAAATGCCACCGACCACAAAAGTTTAACAAAAAATGAGCTATAGAACGTGATTACTACTTTTCCCTCTCAATTTATATTTGTGACATATTTTCCTCTTTCCTACAAGAAATGTCAGTGATCGATGATTCATATCAGGGTTTACGTAAACGGCTTCACTGCCGCTCTTTCATAACGCGTCTGAGAAAAGCCCTGTGATTGAAAAAAACACGTGACAGAAGAACGTATGCATTGGCTTAGGAGTGCTACAAAACCTTTATTATTTGTCTGAAAAATTAAAAGTGCAAACATCGCAGCTGAAGTTTTTTCTACATTAGCCATTACAATGCCTATGTCAATTGGAGCATGTTTTGACTGGAGCATATTAGCGGTTGTCTCTCATTTTTCACAAACATCTTGTGAACAAATCGAGTTCAAGTACTCCCCGAGGGGGAGGGGGGTTACTCGATATATCCCTGGGTGGGGAGGTGCGGCGCGGCCCTCATACCCAGAACCTGTTTAAGACAAATAACGCTGATTTTCCTACCCAGGAATTCCGACAGAATTCCGATTTTTGATACCCTGTTTAAGACAGTTAACCCAGTTTAAGACAAAAATTGATAAATCGATACCCTGATTAAGACAAAAAATGATAAATTCGATACCCTGTTCAAGACAAAAATCCCGAAAAACATACCCTGGCTGGCCTTACGTGATTTGAACGTTGAGCAACCGCATGCAAACCCAACACCCTAACCACTGGACCACGCCACCTCCCTTTGGTCAATTTGCAAGATTTTAAGACGTCATTTAGGTTGACAATCAGAAACGTTTGCTGTTACCAGCAGCCCATGACTGGGAGCGTACAACAGCCCTATATATATATATTACTGTGACGGCGATTCTACAGAACGATTTTTGACTCATTCATGCGCACAAGCGCAATGAATGAGTTATTGTAGAGTGGTCATTTTGTGTGGACCGTGGAACCGTGGACTTTACGAATCTTCGCCCTAATGCCCTCGAAGCCCAAGCCGAGCCCGGACATTTTTCTTCGACTTAGACGGGACTCGAACACTGGAAGGGCACCAAAGCCGATGTAAGGCAAATGGTGTTTTATTGGATTTTCAAACAAAATATAACCTTGTGGAGCTTAAGAATGGAACGTCAGTTCATAAACAACACAAGCGGTGAAAAATGAATATATGGAATCTTAAAACCGACGAATAATTAACTTCGACAACAATTGCATCTTTCGCCGTTGGCTAAGTGAGCTGTATTTCTAATATGTTATTTCTATTATGTTATGTACAACACTGAAACCAAGCGGCAAATTCTCTGGTAACTTTTTCTGGTTGGATACTCAGAAAAGGAATTGAACACCTTGAGTGGAAGTCGGACCGTATTTTTGTTGTCTGTCTGTTTATAATTTCATTTATTTGTACTCAACTCTGCACAGTCTTCACGTAAAAAGCAATTAGAAATTTGACGAAAACTAAGACCTAAGACCGCTTGTAAACAGTGGAAATTACGGGAAAGAAAGTCGAGAAAACCGTACCGATAGTCAGATTTTTTGGCCCTTACACAGACACAACGCCATGACGCGCTTTGAGTGTTGTGTGACAGAAAAAAAACAATGACATTTGTCGATGCTTACTTATCGGCACGGAAACTAAAAATAGGGTCTTTCGAATAACAAGAAACTCAATCTGTTAACCCTTTGGTTGTAACCACTAAGAATGTGATGCACGAATTATTTTGTCAGTAGACACTTGTTATTCTACGTCCAGTATCAAAACAAGTCCACAATTTTACCGTACGTCACGCAAACAATAAACGGATGCCGTAGATGGCCAATCTTAAAATTATTTCTGATAGGGGACTGAAATAGTTTTGCATGTTGGACATAAGTGATGTTCTGTAAGTTTCTCCACATTTGCGTCTCTCAGCTTCAACTGCAACATTGATAATTAACGGGATTCATCAAGTTGGTTGCTCATATTGCATAAACATGAATGAATTGGCTCGAAGGGGCCTTTGATTCATTTAGATTAAATTCCCCACGAATGAGACTCCCACAGGAGCCCAATGACCAATGACAAGAAACTAAGTTGACGTCAAAGAGTCACCAAAACGGAACTGCCTTTGTTTTTCTTGCGGGAAAAGGTAGTCTAAAAATAGATCGGTCTGTAAAAATGCCGTGACATAGCCCTAGTATGGAAGTTCTTCGCTCCTGGTCATGGGTAGGCTTGATTTTCAGTCGTTAACGTTTGGAAGTTCGGTATCATCCTCCTCCCAACGGGGCAAGGAACGTGGGCTCTCAAAACGGCTGGAAATCGAGCCTAGGTAACGAGCTCCTTCTGCTAATCTGGTTTGAATCAATTTCAATGTAGCAGGAGAGAATTTAACCTGCGATCAGGCGTACTTTTCCTTAGACATGGTGCGGCCTGTCTCAAGAAAAGTACGCTTGATCGCAGGTTAGAGAGAATTAAGAGTGAATCTGCACACTATTCACAGTAAATTCCGAAAACAATCCCAACTGCATATAAATGGTAATTTCTAAACTCGTACTGCGCAAAGCGATCAACCGCTGAGTCCCAAGCACACCGGCTCACAATTTTGACGTCTTGTTGATGGAAATCTCCGACGATGACTTGACAAACGATTTTGTATGGGTGATAACAAAGCTTTTTGACTTGCTCCTTGATCTCTTCGCTTATCTGGACTGAGACCTTCTTGCAATAGTCGGGATCGTATTTTTGGTCCGCCAAATAAGTTTTCAGCACCTGCTGAATTATTGGCTTGACCCTGTGTTCCTAGAAGTTGAAAAAAATTAAGAGTTGAGATTCCATTGAAGTCGATATTTAACAAGACGCCTATACAGGCGTACCCGTGGGATGCACAAACAGTTAACACAAATTGTCCAGTTACAGCGAACCTCAACTACAGTTAAACTTCGGAAAATGGCAAGAGATTACCAGAAAGATAAATCAGTAATTTAACTTGAAGTTGTTTGTTGTAAAAACACTCATTATTAATGTTACTAAATTTGAAAACTGCAAACAACGAAGCCATATTAGGGGTTATCAGGATACGGGATTTTTTATCATTTCTATTTTATGAAAGAGACTTGATTCAAATCCCACAGTTTTATTTGCTTCCTCAATTCCGTTCATCCAAAAATTACAAGATCAGTTCTAAATCATCCAGAAAAACGTATTACAATCAAAGTTCAACAACTTATATTTGTGTATTAGAAGTCCGGTTCCGTAATCCTGGTTTCAGTTCAGTTCAGTTCAGTTTATTTAGCCACAATAAATTACCAAGTTTAGTATAAAAAAAGAAATTATCACATGGCAAGGGAGCCCAGGAGAAACCATGGGGCTTATAGGACCTGGGCACCCTCGTTACATAAAAGAATACAAATCACAAAGAGCTTACATGGATTGATGGACTAAAGAGACTGCTTAATTAAATTACCATTACACATAACACGATATTTTCCTTATTTTACATTAGTAACAAGAAATAGTTACACTAGTACACTAGTAACAAGAATTAGTAACAAGGTTTAGTTCCTTGCAAACTGTAAAAGTTTAAATCTGCCGTGGCGACGACAAAAAAGACACTTTTTCCTTGAAAACTGTTGAAATATGTCGTGGCGAAGACAAAAAGACTACATCTGGACACCATTTCTCTCAATGCTAAAAAATCTAAAATACAGTAGTTGCCTGTTCCTCAGTCCAGTCCAAAATCGTTCCTTTACAATTCCATAATCTTGATTTCAGTGTTGGAGTAACTTGGTACCAAACGTTCCACAATAACTTGAAATCTCCTTTACAAAAAAGCTTAAATCCAGTAGTCCAGTCCGGATTCAAATCTCCAAAACTCTCTCTATCATCGATTCAAAACCAAAAAAAAGATACAAGTAGTAAATAGTTCTCAGAAACTACAAAAGTGCGGCATGATTCTACACTCGAGCTACACAAACCGCTATCAAAAACGAAACCAAAAACCCCTAGTGATCGCTTCTCGAGAGAACAGGCACACAACCGAAACTGTTCTGTGCCTGCCTCATAGACTACTTTCATAAATGGCGACCGATTTGATATTCTATTCTATTTATGTTAATTGGACCTACTGGCCTCATTTTGCTTAACATATTCTTTTGAATTTTGCGCATTGCAGCGAGGCTAGAAAGGCTTATCAGCATTAAAAGAAAAGAATATTTTATCAGGCCGCCATTATAAAAAAAGGTCTATACGGCCATGAAAAATGTATCGTAGTACTTAACCTTAGCCCTTGGTCAAAACATTTTAGCCAAAAGGCCGAGAAGCGATCTGGATACGGGATATTTAGGGGGGGGGGGGGGGGATTGTGGAGATACGGGATATTTTTTAAAAATAGCAACGCATTACGTAACTTGACAGTATTTTTTTTCCCATAACTAGTGTCAACTGAGCTGCGTTTTCGTTTTCAGGAGATTCAAGTTGTCCTTGCGTAATATGTAGCTCTAATAGTACCCGATGTTGTTTTGGTATATTAAATCAAAACAGTGTCATCGTAGATGTCTCTGGTAAAATTCCCTGAGAAGACATGTGGTTCAGTAAAATAATAAACCCAGAAAGATTGAAGAAAATAAAAGGAAATCGAGAAACATTGGCCTCAAGGCTGACTTGTTGATCATGTTCAACCACAAGCTTAGGCTTGTACTCTGAGCTTCTTACAGCTTTCCCAGACAAAAGTTCACCGAAATGAAGCACTGTTCGGTGGGGTTAGTATCTGGATGTGAGACACCAAAATATGAGATTTGCAGTCAGGAACATACGACCGAAAATTCTATTTTGACGTTCAAAAATGCGAACTAAGCAAGGTACAGATCTGGTTAGTCTGCTTTATGCAAAACAAGTGTTAAATAAATATTGATATATATAGTTTTTAAGAAGAGCAGAAGGAACCTTTTAGGAAGTGTCGATCGAGAATAAAACAAATTTGCCATCAGCAACAAAATTTGCGAGTTGAAAACATAAATTTGTGCCAAGAATATAACAAGTTAACCATTTTGGGAGATTTTTGTTACGTTCAATTTTTTTATCGTACTTTTGGTTGTACAAGTAATAGCGCAAAATCATGGTGACATCGATTTTAGTTGCCGCCTGCGATCAAGTTGCCTTGCATGTTTAGTACTGACAACTCACAAAACAAAGGATGCATCTGTGACAAAATTACGGCAAGACAACGGGTTTTTGTTAGTTTGCTTTTTTTTCCCTTGAAGTGTTATAAAGTTCGGCAAGATATGTGTGATGTCAACACAATGGTTGATGCTAATCCAAGTATCACCTAAAATTAAGCCCCTTCGAATGGGGATAGTACTTGGATGGGGGACCGCCCCGTAACGGCGAAAGCTAATTTTCTTCCTTTTAAATTGATTTCCTTTTTTATTTTGTTTGGCCGTTAAAGACTATTTTCTCGTTTTATTTAAAATAAAAGATTAAAATAAAGATTTAAAACAACCTTTTTGTAGGATTTGTTTTGTACTTTAATTACTTTTCTGTCAAGAATTTGCGTAAACTCATCAGAGAAAAACTGTTACGCACACAACATATTTTATCGCATTTTCTCCCGTTGAGTTCATATGCTAAACACAGGATTCTTTGGTTATGGTAAAAAATCTTTCTCTATTCGTTAGCAATCACTCTTTAAAATTTCAGAGAAATCGACCGATGCGCGAATATTTTAAGAATTTTTTTCAATGGGCTGCGAACGTTCTTCGTGCTTTCAAACAGGAGAGTGAATACAACAGATAAACCAGGCATGCCAGCGAAAAGAACAATGATTGTGACATATGAATGACGTAGAGTCAACAGTGGCCAATAAAATAGGTCGTTTTATTTTACACTTTCCAGACCTTACAAAAATTAGCCAATGATGACTAACGTTACAATTTGTGGATACGGGGAAAAACGGCCACCATTTTATAACATGGGCTGCTCTAGGCATCTCAAGAAAAAAATGCAGTGGATGTTCCTGGAAGTGGATACCTACTTCAAACATAAATAGTGTCCATGACGGCCGAATGTCATGAAATTTGATTGATTGGTTGATTGATTGATTGATTGATTGCTTGATTGATTGATTGATTGATTGATTGATTGATTGATTGATTGATTGACGAATGGATGGATGGATGGATGGATGGATGGATGAATGAACAAAGGAGTCGATGGATGGAGAGAGGGTGGGGCAGACGGACCGACGGACCGATCGACAAAAGAAAAAGCTAAGGAGTAAAAGAGGATTTTCTGACTAGATGCAGCACACTTAAAGAACGTTCTGGAAATAAAAATGCACTTTAATATACCTAATTGGCTAACTCAGTGTTGTACCCAATTCACATCTCCCGGGAATAAGATTCTATGTGTATTATATTTACATAATAATGTAGCATTCATATTTAAAAGATATGGAAATACCTGGAACAAAACGTTTTATTCCCAAAGGGTTTGAATTGGGTACAACATTGAGTTACCCGATTAGGTCTATTGAGACTGTACTGAAATAAACGGCCGGCTTACCGATCTGAACTGCTGCATTCTGTTGTTACCGTGGTGTTAAAGCATTAGAGAGTTTAGGAAACGACGATGGATATTTACGTTGTGAATTCTTGGTTTTCACATGACGTCACGGCCGCCATGTTGAAGTCCCCAAACAATGAAACGGAGGCCATGTTGAAGTCCAGATCCAATCCTCCGGGAATTGAACTCTATTATTATGCAAACTTTGTCTTTTGTTTTCGTTGAAAAACATATATGTTGGTCACGTGAGTGAAACCCAAGAATATGGGCGAACTGTCTTATAAATTGACAAGTACCAACGATTTTGAAGAAGAGAAAAATAATGAAAGGTTATTGTTACATGCTCACGTTGTAGTCAAAGGAGTTTGGTTATTTCACGATGTCGTTTTGCTGAGAACGACAGAGACACGTAATGAAATGCTTGGCACATGAACAGTATCATTATTTCTCCTCTTTAACTCTTTCTCTCCCAAGAATAATGATTGATCTAAATTTTCTCTTGACAAGCTCAATACATTGTTAAGCAGACTGGTGAAGAGAGTAAAGAATTTTATCACCAGGGCCCGGTTGTTTGAAAGCCGATTAACTTAATCCAGGATTAGCGTAAGCTTTTGTTTCATGTTTCCAACTTTTTGGTGAAAGTTTCTTTTGCTTATTCTTGTTTTTCAAGATTGACTTCTTTTAATGTAAACTTGTGCCGAATATCAGCGTTGAACAGAGCGTGAGAGTACAGAAATGAATTCTTTGGTGTATTTTTAATCTGGTATTAGCGTTAATCGGCTTTTCAACAACCGGGCCCAGGTTTTTTGTCTAGATATATCACCAAATTCCCATAACTGACATAACACGTTATGTCCGACAGTGAGAAAGGAGAATTCATATTCGGATCTTGAAATGAAACTAATAATTCTATTGCTTTCTAGCGTTGTCGCTGCTGGCTAACGTGGTCAGCGACAGAACAAATTCTCTGCATACTTTCAGTGCGTAAAAATCTCAGGTGCATATACTACACACCTGAAACATCCTCACGGGCTCCATACAGAACAACCGCGCCATGTTTAAACTGTCATCAGTCAAGGAGCTGTCTCGGACCACTCCACTACCGTGTCGACTACTCCCCGTGTCACTCAGGAAGTCCTCTGGAGACCACGCATGCGCCAAGTCAAACTGTCCCCAGTCTCCGTGCCTTCTTTTGATTTTCATCAAATACATTGATTTCTGTTTGATGTCTTTTGATAGCGAGTGAGCCGCTGCCACTGCATAAATAGAAGGAGCAGGATGATCTGTTGCTTCTTGCTGAGTATCAACATTCTTATTTTCTCGTTCCCCTTTGTTCTCATCCTCTTTTTTCGCTGAAAATGACATGCTGGTTTATGTCTGGAAAATAAAAACCAATTTTCCAAATAAAGCTCATGTTTTAAAATTATGCCACTTTTTAATAAACATGAAAGTTTCACCCTTGCTGTGATAAAACACAAATAACTACTCTACTTCGTTCCACACTAGAATTGGTGATAGTTTGCTTCAAATTCTGGCACCAGTTGTTCAAACGATGGACAGCGTTATTCACCGGATAAATCACTATCCAGTGGATAAGTAATAGCGAAACCAGTTGCACTATCCAATGGATATTGATTTATCTGGTGGATAGCGTTATCCATCTTTTGAACAACTAGCAATTTGAGCTTGCCTGGCCTATCGGTTGAAAGGGGAACTGGGACCGATGCAATCCTTACTTCCGATGCGCCCAGTCCTGCAGCGGCGACAAACGACGCACTCTTCCCCGGTTCCTCCTTCCCTAACAAAGACCCCATGACGAAAGAAAATCGACAGAACCATGGAAATAACTTGAAAATACATGTAATCGATCTTAGAGACCAACTGTCCAAGTCATGACTCTGGTAATGTTACCTTTAAAAAAAGAAAATATAAAAAAATGCCGATTATGCTAGCAGTGCTACTTCTATAAAAAGTACAAAAACTACGCTCATTTTTCCAAATTATTCCATGCCTTATGCTAGCACCGTTACAATCGATAAGGGCCTATGCTCTTTCGATGAATGGAAACTGCTCTTTTCGCCAGGCTGGTTAATGTAGCCTATACAAATATTCAGATGCAACCTCTAAAGGAGGAAATCAGATACTTGGGTGGTACCTTAACACATCCTATGCGAAAGGAGAGGCTCTCCGGATTTAAAATAATAAACGTTGCAAATTGTAAGATTGCAAAAAAAAATTGTAAATTTAATTTATTTATGAATCAAAAAATGTAATTGACTTTTAAAAAACGAACCAAAAGTGGGGTGGCTAGCCTATCATCTGTTTCTCGGTGTCTGGATACCCCGATGAAGCACTCGCACTCTTTTTTGATATATTACATCCATTTAGAAATCACTGGTAATCCTTGCAATCTGATTAGCTCTCAGCAGTGCGATTTATTCCCAAATAGCACTATTTTCTGCTCTAACTCGCACCATTTCCCCAGCCAATGAGAAAGGAACACTAAAACAAAACAGTCAATCAGATTTCAAGGCTTGTTCAAGGTAACCAGTCAAACTGCAGGAAAATGAAAGAAACTGCCATTGAGTGGCGAATTTTTCAACTTTTGTTCCCAACTAGATCAATATATAAAACTGGTACCGACTAACATCCTGTATTTTAGCGATTAAATAATTATTGCATGATTTCTAAATGGATGTAATAAAATGTTCATTGAACTTCGTGTCGTGCAATTTTGGTCTGAAATCATACTTGTGATTTCAAATCGACCTCGCGCTGCGGGCTCGTTCCATTTTGAAATCAGGCACACGTATGATCTTAGACCAAATTGCACTCCACTTAGTTCAATTACCATTATTTATCATCACTACTTGCAATAACTAAAATATGGGAGAGTGGCAGAGCACTGAATAAGTTTTTTTATGATCGTAAAAGAGATTTTTCAGATTTTTGCATATTTCTTACGATACTTGTAATGAGCAGCGGAGGAGATGTTTTGCCATTTTCACCTGCGGGTGCAGTAGGTGGAGAGAATTATAGAAAGTATCCAATGCTCTGTATGCAACTGATATCACCGAAAACTATAATTTTCCCCTTTTCCTCAGAAGCTGAGAGAAAGCGGTCTATCCTTTCACTCAACATCAACAGTTGAATCGAATAACAT
>NC_090871.1:45878393-45898393 GCF_036669935.1 Montipora foliosa | reverse complement strand
CTGCCAGACCAGGCATTTGGAAGGACTAAATCTATATCGCCTTCAAATTAACGGTCTTCCACAACAATACAATTATACTCCTCCAGAAGAATGCGAGGGATTCATCATGCCATTGTTTCTTCAAATTGTATCGTTTACCTAAGCTGCCATGTAATGTTATCTTTATTATATAGATACCGATGAAAGGTCTAGGTTAAAAACAACTTGTTTTATTCCTTTTCGATTTGGCCAAAACTGGTTACCAACAGTTAAAGCAACCAGTATGTTCTGTAACGTATAGTAAAAAACTGAGATAATTATGACAATGTGAAATTGAGCCATAAAAATTAAATTCAACTGTGGCTGTCCGTGCGTCTGAAGGGGAGCTCGCCTTTTATTGGCTAATCATGTTAGTAACCATGATGACACCTTTATCTTTTATGTGAAAGATAAAAATAATCTCTTCGATGCGCGCGATGAAGTTTTAAAAACTTCTGAATCATCATAAATGACAGGCAAGTGCATGCCAGCTGTAAATGGACTGTACATGTTAGTTTCACTTGATGTCTGTCATGCAGTGGCTTTAATATGCTGCTTAATTTACATGTAGAAAGAGTCACAACTGGGTTGGTTTGTTCGATATTATTTTTACACACTTGAGGGGAGCCAGGACCTTCCCACATACACCTTTTCCAGAATGGTATGTATTCTCTTTATAGCGACATTTATCAGTTGAGCGTTTACGAGAGCTGATTAAAGAGCCAGGATCTGATGGCTACAGAAACTCGAAGATTATTATAAATTTCAAGCGCGCAGCCATGTGACTGGAATAGAGATGACAAAAAAGTGGTGTAAGAAAGAAGGATCAGTTCATTACTAAGAGTCAAAGAAGTTGCAACGTCTTGCGATTGTTTCAGTACACAAACAATTTTATTGAAGTCTTCAAGTGGTGTGATGAATCGTTGGATCATTCTCAGCAGCTGGGAACAGAACCTTATATACAAACAGTAACAGAATTTAATATACAACACCTTATAACGAAATTAAACTAAAATAGCTCATCGCTAAAAGTCCTTCTTAAAAACGCCCAATTTTAAAAGGTTTTGTCGACTGGCTTTGTCTTTAGTGTATGACTTTCGGAAGGCTTTTGTAAGATACTAACTGAACGCGTAATAAGGCTTATTGAGGGATGAAGAGTCCTTACACGAGGATTGTGAGAGAGTCCTTACAGGAAGACAAGAAAGAAGCAGAAACGTTGTGTAAGCTCGTGTAAGATACGTGCAGAAGGCTTGTGCAAGATACTTAGAGAAGGGTTGTGTAAGAGTGTTACACAAGGCTTCTGCTTCTTTCTTGTCTTTCTGTAAGGACTCTTTCACAAACCTCCTGTAAGGACTCTCATACAATCCTTCAATAGGCGTTATTACGCGTTCAGTCAGTATCTTACAAAAGCCTTCCGAAAGTCATACACTAAAGACAAAGCCAGTCGACAAAGCTTTTTACATAATCCTTTTAAAATTGGGCGTTCTTAAGAAGGATTTTTAGTGATGAGCTTTTTTAGTTTAATTTCGTTATTCAGTTACACAACAACTAAACTAGGGTAATTTTGGTGCAGTGGAATATATAAGGTGTTGTATATTAAATTCTGTTACTGTTTGTATATAAGGTTCTGTTCCCAGCTGCTGAGAATGATCCAATTGATCCGAATCCTTTATATTCGGTTTTAATATTCCACAACGCTGTAGAAAAAGAAGGTGACATGAAACGACTTCCTGTCAAAAAAGTTGTTTTCAAGTTAGCTTTAATCGGTATTCAAGCCATTAAACATTTAAGAAAAACGACACAGTGTTTGAATTTTGAAGACATGTTGTCTACAACCTGGGTACAAGGAAACGCATTTGGGATCGCGTTCTTCGCATGCACTAAACATCTTTTTTAACTTAGAGGAGGTAAAGGGTAACCTAATGTCTACATCCTTACAATACTTCTTGGCAAAGATTTTAATTTTGCGTTGTGCTGAAAAGGGGGCCAAGAAGCGATAATTTAAAAGCATCTTTGGTAGTTACTTTCGATTGATCCTCTCGCGGTGACTCGAGTAAAGAAACGCCAAGAAGTATAGTAAGGATGTAGTCAATGGATTAACCTTTGCCTCGTATAAGTTAAGGACCATTTTAGTGTGAAGGACCCGATCCAAAATGCGTTGCTTTCCCAGGTTGTATTCAAATTTACAAGCGCAGATTGTAACACCTGCTATGTCGATGAAATCACCACACATTTTGGTACCAGAGTTCGCGCACATTTGCTTTCGGGTCGTAATTCCCATATCTAATAACATCTAAAAGGATCCGATAACTAAAGATTGTGTCAGGAGTGAAGAAAATAATTTGAGCCGGTACAGCTTCAGTAATGCAACTGACAAGTTATAGGTGGGTGCTAAAAAGGTAGGTCTCCATAACCTGGAGGGTTCAGGTCCAAGCAAATTTAACAATACATAGCTTCCCTGAATAACTACAGCGTCGTTGAAATCTAAAATCAGGTTTTCAAGTCAAATAGTAAATTTGGTAAGTGTAGATGTACATGCAGATATCTTTTTGAAGATGACACCTTGTCATCGACAGTTTGAGTACTGTCATGACAACTTAGTTCATAAATTTTCAAACGTCATAATTATAATTTTTCGAATAATTAAACAACGGTATGTCTTGTCACATGCTGATCGGGTGATGAGCAGTTTCAGGTGTTTTTCCTCTTGGCTTTCCAGTAAAATAACCGTTATTCTGGTTTCCTGATAAGAGCGGCACAGTTACGGGGCTGGACACTTTAGCTAAGGCATATCTTAAAAGCTATTTCATCATTCTCGTCTTTTTTCTTCGTGCCAAAAGGCTAACAGCTGCCTGCAGGAGGTTTGTATGTTGGTCACTAATACCAGTTCATCATTTTCCAAGACGCGACTTTTCCGTGAAGTTTCAAACACGCTTTCATTTAAGTTTTTTTGCAGTTTCATTGGTCTTGACAAGGAAACGCTGCGGAATAACATTTGATATGTGTACCGAAATTTCATGCAATCGGTAAACCTGGCTGGCTTTTGACGACAACATGGACAAACAACATTGAATCTTTGATTTGTTCTTTCTCTTTTCTTCAAATCCGTAAGTACGAATTTGGTTATAGAATACTTCGCCTATATTGTACATCATAAACAAGATGGAAACATCGTGAAACACTTAGTATAGCTCAAGCTAATAGTTTGAAGTGACGTTTTCGTCGCCGTAGCCATCTTGGTTTCTTAACGACGGTGCCTACTAATTCAAAGGTATTTTTGCCCCGGTTTATGATTATGTAGGAAATGTAGATCTTAACAAGTGTTTTTGAAACCCAAAAAGAAAATTGGGGGTAGCCACGCCTTTTTTTAAAGATAATTCATGGATAATATTTGTAAAAAGCTTTAAAATACAAAGCAATGTATGGCGTTGTTTCTCAAATTGAAGCTTAATTATATCTCAAAAATGCATGGTTACCCCCAATTTTCCTTTCGGATACCAAGAGTACTTACTAAGATCTACTTTCTCTGGATAGTTTTAAACCGAGCAAAGATATCACAGTATTAGTAAGCAGCACCGATAGGAAACCCGAGTATCTCGAGATGCGCAGAACGTTTGCGCAATAACAATTATAGTAGGCACCGTCCTTAAGGACGTTCGCGCTAATTGTTTGTGCGCGACGTTACTGCGCAGGTAACGCGACTGTAAATGTCACGTATTACTTCGAGTATTAGTGAAGGTGAGGTTTTAAAACCTTTGCAAAAACCGTGGACGATAAGTCTTGCACAGCGTTAGATCAGAGAAGATCATAATCAGTCAAAATTGATTTAAAATATTTATGAAAGTCAAGTAGACTACAGCACGACTGATACTCGCGAGGTTTTATCAGTCGTGCACTAGTCTACTTGACTTTCATACAAATTTTTCAAGCATCAGTTAAAATAACATGGCGACAAAAACGCCGAGGAAAAAATTCCAGGCCGGCAAAAGAATGGCACATTTATTTCCGAATCATCATGAAACTTGAAAGAGAAGTGAGCGGGAGGATGGAAAAGCTCTGGAAAAGGTAGCTGATCGAGTAGACTAGTGGCCGAAAGTCTGGAAAACTGTGATCTCGCTCTGTAATACTATTGTGAGGCAATGTTTTAAAGGGTGTTTGCTGGGTACCAACTGTTGGTATGGTAATGGTACAGTACTAGTGCTACTCAAAGACCCTCTAAAACTTGGTTTTTGAAAAGTATCTTGAAAACCATTTCAGTGAGCAGTATTTCTTTTTTTTTTTAGATTTCGAAATCATATCACAATTCCCTGACCCAGTACATGATGTGAGAAAGAACTAAACTGAAAAAGAGTTCAAAATACTTATGAAAAAGCTGAAAAATGAAAAAACTCCACTGCATAATTTTTGAAAATTCCCTTTAAGAATGCAAAATAAAGCTTCTCGCTTGTTTCCAAACAAATCAGAGAAGGACACTGGACGAACTTTTGAGATAAACCTGAAAAATCTAACAAATTCTATTTCCGGTTGTATAATTAATGATGACATCACCTGGATTATATATTTAACAATATATTTATTATTATATTTATATTTATATTTATATATTTAACAATTATTCGCCGAAGGCGACGTGAACATTGGTGAAAATTTACCGAGACGTACGGTCTACATTTTTTAACGGTTTTTTTGCGTCTTGAAAGTTACAAGACGCAAAGAAACCGTTTCAGATTAAATGGAAAATTCTTAAAAAATGTAGACCCTACAGCAACATTAGCAAGAAATGTAGTCTTTGTCTGAATGAAAAGTTCATAATCATATGTAAGAATAAACTGTATAGCCTTAACAGAAGAAACGAATTAGCCAGTTCCTGCCTTACACAGAAACCGATATGTACTCCGGAACTTTAGAGTAACGTAAATTTAAAATACCGACATATAATCCCCTTATATCATGTTTTGTTACCTAGCAGCTCCTTAAATGTAACGCATTTACTATAGCAACCATTCAAATTTCCGTATTTAACTGCCAGCTTTCCAATTTCAACAGTTCAGTCGTTAATATTGCCTGATAAGTGTGGTACTTGTACCATACGAAACAGTTCTGTAGCATTAAAACGATGATTACTCGTGAAACCTAAACGTCTGTGAAGTCATATATTCACGCTCCAGTCTTTTTACTATCGAGCACTCTTCCTACAGACGTTCAAGATTACTATGAAGTATATATATATAATCAAAAAGGGGTGGCGATCGAGCCAGTTAGAGTGCTTAATCCAAGGTAGAGCCTGTGAGAATTAAAACATAGCTACACGGTAATTGATGTGATCAGTTGAACTGCTGTACGGTTTAAATCGAAAGTGTCGTCGAGTTAAGTTACCTTGCGTGTTCACTCGCGAAACATAGGATACATCTGTGTCAAAATGATGGCAAGACACCGGATTTTTGTTTTTATTAGTTTGGTCTTTTTTATCTTTCAAGTGTTATAACGTTTGACAAGAAATGTGCGAATTCAGCATAAAGATCACAATCTCCTATCTCTTGAGGTTGACCACTGTTTCTGCAAAGTCAAAAATTTACTCTCCTAGACGAGGTTATTTATCACCAGTTAATTCCATCGTTTTGGAAATAGCAGCTGCTTTATTATTCATCAGCGTCACAAATTCTTGCCGATTTTGGCGCTAATTTTGTTGAAACCCAAGCACGCTTCCAACAAACCTGTTTATGTTCGTCAGTTATGCACGCGCTGCGGGCCTATTGTCACCAAGGACTTACACTCTTGCACTCTTACAACCCGGTGACATAGTGTGTAGTGCACTACCACAAAAACGAAAGACGGAAGTTTCTTGGCTAAAAAGTACGTTGTTTTGACTCTAAAAGCGATTAACATTCTTCCCTTTAGTTCATTCAATGTAAGCAAGAACCACGACACAAGGTGATCACGTGCACCTTTGTGGTTGCCTAGCACGTGATCAATTACTTTCTTTTCATAGAACATCATGACCTTCCCCTTGATTCACAGAAGTCAGAGACTTCAGAAATTTTAGTGTTTTTACGATCGATTGTCATTAAGGACGGTGCCTACTATTGTTGTTGCGCATACGTTCTGCGCATCTCAAAATACTCGGGTTTCCTATCGGTGATGCCTACCAATACAATGATATTTTTGCGTGGTTTAAAACTATCCGGAGAAAGTAGATCTTAGTAAGTACTCATGGTATCCAAAGAGAAAATTGGGGGTAACCATGCATTTTTGAGAAATAATTAAGCTTCAATTTGAGAAGAACGCCATACATTACTTTGTATTTTAAAGCTCTTTACAAATATTATTTACCAATTATCTTTGAAAAATGCGTGGTTACCCCCAATTTTCTTTTTGGATTTCAATGACACTTGTTAAGATCTACATTTCCTGCATAATCATAAATCGGGGCAAAAATACCTTTGAACCGTCCTTAATCTTTCGTTGAGAATTCGAAATTCAGAGTTTTATATAATTATACGCACGCATTACGTACGTGTGGCAGCGTAGTCAATGAGGAGGTTAACTTTGGTCAGGAGTGTGGGTCCCCGCTGTTTAATTAGGTAAAAAAAAAAAATTACCTAAATCTCAGTGGGAGTTGTAACAAGACTCACACTATAAGGCAGAGCGAGAGGTCTCGACACATTTGTTGGGCCGACTTCGTCATAAAGTTTTTAATGACGACAAATATCTCAAATTACTTTAAATTAATTTTGAGTGACGAGTCAAAACAGTCCAGAGGCACAATAAATCAATTTGAAATAATTTCTAAAACACGGTTTACAACGGCCAGCATCAAGCAATTAAAAAATGTTTTTTTTTTTCTTTATTCTTTTTATTTCAAATTAATTTAAACACAGGGAAATTATATCTTAACTTTCAGGCTACCGAGATGCAACTTGTCACGGTTTTGTCGGGCATACACATTTCTCAACACAACGGTGAATTGGTTCTTTTCTGATTTTAAATCAAACCATTTTTAAGTTTTATACTTATGGAACTCGATAACTGAGGAATAAAACTCAACAGCCATTACTCCTTCGAACATTTGCTTCCCTAATTCTCCGGTTTAACATGAAACATTAGAGATGTATTGGTGTATTTGTTAATTTAAACACAGGCAAATTATTTCTTAACTTTCAGGCTACCGAGATGCAACTTGTTTTGCCTGGCATACACTTTTCGCAACAGCACCGGTGAATTGGTTCTGTTCTGATTTTAAGACAATCCATTTTTAAGTTTATACTTATGGAACTCGATAACTGAGGAACTGGGAAATTTAGAATGCCCAATTGTAGCTGTGTAAAATTTCATTCCGGGCTAATCGATTTCCCAGCATGTCACAAGCAGGCAAAATTGCTGAGCGCTGATTGGCTGAGACAGAGGGCATTTTTTCTTAATCGAGGGCATTTTTGGTAATCAAGGGAGGGCTTGATTACCTGTCAATGATTGGTTAATCCGTTGCATAGCAACCGTTCGTTATCTTGGAATTTGTTGCCAAGTTTTTGTTGCAACAATGGCTTGTCGTTTTATTGAAGCGGACGAGGAATTAATTGAACTTTTGAAAACAGAAAGTGAAAACAAAAACACAAAACGATTGGTCAGTTCAATTTGATTGATGGTTTGCCGTAGCGCTAAACAGGCTTCCCAGCTAAAAATAGACTGCGCACCTGATTTTCCTTCGTATAAATTTTGTCCTTTATTGATAAACAAGTAATCGCATGAGTCCTCGTACTATTAAGGATTAATTGCACTTGTGTTTTGGCAATTTTGGAAAATTTCCAAAACACTCGTGCAATTAATCCTTAATAGTACTGGGCGTCATGTGATTACCTATACTAATCACATACGTATCGCTTTCCTGCTCTCATGATATCCTGATATCATGAAATTGAACCTAACAGCACTTATTTTACCTCAACTTTTGAGCGTGAGCCTGTATACCGGGAAGGCTTCCAGCACCGAATTCCCCGACATAAACATTGTTTACTGCCTCCATAACTCGCTTAAAAACATCTGAATACAGAAATCCATGACATTCAGACGACGGCTGCTCAATTAATCCCCCCACAGAGGCCAACCAAAGTTATTCCGTAAGATTAGACCCGCAGAATTTCGGAACGTGATAACAATTTTCCCGCAAAAAATTACCGACTTGAAGGCGACAAATCTCGCTTCGAACGAGCTGAAAAAACTTTCCTTCGACAAATTGGCTAACATTTCGGCCAACCAGTTTATTTGAAAGCCAGGCTGTACCATTTTTCCCCGGGTGAGAGAGTTAATCTATGAGTCCTATAGAACGAAAAATGGTTCCGTGTCTCAGCACTAACTGCCACAGTCGATGCGCGCAAACGAACTGAAATAGATTTGTGTTCCCCACAAATTCATCTCGCCCCTAAATATGGTCATTCAATAAAAAAATAACTACTTTTTTCTGCTTAACGTAAGTTCACAGTACAATCTGATCGATCCTGAATAATGCTTTAACACTTTTCTGAATACAAAACACCTTTTGTGTTATGTTTTTAGCCTTTGTTGACGGATATCTACACCGTTAGGAGACGTCCAGCCGAGAATTCCTGAGTCGGCTTAAGCTCCTCATGCTTGACACAGAGCTTTATTTCATGACTGTACGTCAACTAAGGTGCGTTTTGTTTTCCAGGAGATTCAAGTTGTCTTTGCGTAATATGTAGCTCTAATAGCACACAATATTGTTTTGGTATCGTAAATCATTATAGTGCTATGGTAGATGTCTTAAAGTAAATAGCCCCCTGAGAAGACGTGCACTTACTGGTAAAATACCATACCAAGATTCTTGATTGCACTCACGTGATAAGACGGCCATGTTGGTGCCAAAACAATAGAAAAATATAGCTTAAGTTTTGCATAATAAGAGAGTCAAATTCCCAAATGATTTTCTGTTGTTGTTCTTTCCACCAACATGGCCGCCGTGACGTCAAATGCTATCAAAGGATAGACCACTTTCAATACTTAAAATTCAGCTTGATGATGAGGCTTAGAGGACACAAACAAAAGAAATGAATTGACCAAATGCAAAAATGGCCACCAACAAAATATTCTTTTGTCTTTGTGTTAATTAGCTTAACTAGGCTCGTTTTACAGCCCAAATTCTTTCAATTTTACACGTGTTAACGAGGCTAGTTAAGCTAATTAACACAAAAACAAAAGAATAATTTGTTGGCGGCCATTTTTGCATTCGGTCAATGAACATGTTCATTCAGTTTCCTTTGTTTGTGTCCTCTAGGCCTAGCTGCCAAGCTGAATTTTAATATAATGAATATGGTCTATTGAGAAAGATTGAAGAAAATACAAGAGGAATCGAGAAACATTGGCTTCCAGACAGACATGAAGTTTGCTTCAACTTCGTTTTCAGAGTAAGTTTAAGCGTTTTCTCGGCGCGTCTGACAGCTTTTCTCGACAAAAGTCCTCTGTCTCTGTCCGGTAGACCTTAAAATATACGACTTACTGTCAGAACTAAAATACTATTTTAACGCTCAAAATTCGAACTAAGCAAGGTACAGATTTTGCTAGCCTGCTTTATGCAATATTGATGAAAAGTTAAATGAATATTGATACACAGTTTTCAGGAAGCGCAGAACGAAGTTTTTAAGAAGTGTTGATGGAGAATAAAAAATGCGACATGAAAACAACATAAATTTCGTGCCGCGAATATAAAAAGTTACCATCAGCGAAAACAAATTTTGGGAGATTTTCCTACTTTCAATTTTTCTATTGTACTTTTGGCTGCACAAAGAATCGCAAAATCAAAAGTGACATCAATTTTAGCGGCCGCCTTTATCAAGTTACCATGCGTGTTTAAGCATAAAAAAAACAGACCTCACGGGACAGGAAAAAACCCTAAACCAAAATAATTCAACGTGTGAACGTGTGAGCCAAAGAGCCACTGCTGGCACGACGTCTGGGTGACCCCTCAAATGGTCTACATGCGCCCCCACTTGAAAAAATTAACTGGAACGCTGCAGTTCAATACCACCCAACTCAGTGCCTTCTGTTTTTGTGTAACACGTACCACAGACAACCCAGTTTACTCTCACAGAGAGTCTAGTTCTTTCTGAACACCATGTTGACTTATTTCTGAAAACAGGCCAGAGATTATAAAGGTAAGAGAAGTAATCCCTCATACTGGCCCTATTCCCATCGTAATCCCTCTTAGGTTATTTTTTAGATGATATCAATTTTCCCGCGGATAATGTTACCGCGCGCGTTACGTGGAAGTTTCATGGAGGAGGGAAAGTGCAACAAATTTTGTACGATGCACCTCTCCGTTTTCAAAATTGAGTTTCATGGCCTGATAAAATTCATTGTCTGCAAGATACAGGTTTCAAACATACATCCTTGGAATTGCTTAACTGCCTAGTTTGCAGTGATACTAATTTGAAGAATTTCCCATCTATCAAACCGTGTTAAATAATTTTGTCATATGCAGATATCTTTACCTTCGTTGCATTGCGTTACTTGTCCATTTTAGTGCGCACTTTCTCATCGTCTACAAAATTCTGTCGCTTACAAAACTCGTCCTTGTCAAGATACAGTTTGCAATCATATATCATGGAAATCGGTTAACTGTATAATTCACTCTGATACCAATTTTACGATTGTCTAGTGTAGGAAACCCTGTTAGATAATTTTGTAAAAGGGAGATATATTTTACGCGTGCGTTGCAAATTGACTTCAATCCGATCTTACATTTTTAAAAATCTTTATCGTGCGGTCAATTAAAATTTTCCTGTCATGTGTGGTACTGTTTGAAAGCGTTAGCTGTCTAATTTATGAATATCATAGAATTAAGTCACCATAGTTTAAGTCCGCTAAGAAAATCGAGAACGCGTTGACCAAGTCAGGAATATGTTACTTGGTGACTGTAGTCCGCGATATTTCATTGTGTACAAAATTCTGTCGCCTATAAAACTCGTTACTTTCAAGATACAAGATGCAAAGATATATCATTCAAATCGCTTAACTGTGTTTTTTACAGTGACACCAATTTCAACACTGTCCAACGTACGAAACCGAGTTTAATAATTTTGAAAGATGCAGGTATATTTAACATGCGTGCTTCGCAAATTGACTTCCATGCGATACCACTTGTTCATACATTTTTATCGCACTGTCTGTTTAAGTTTTCCTTTCATGTCTGATATCTGTCTAATTTATGAATATCTAAGAATTAAGTCGTCATATTTTAATCCCGCGAAGAAAATTAAGAACGCGTTAACCAAGTCAGCGCTATATTACCTGTTGACTGTAGTCTGCGAATTGCCAATGTTTACAAAATTCTGTCTCTTATAAAACTCGATCCTCTCAAGATACAGGTTTCAAACATCTATAACTGAAATCGCTTAATTGTCTAGTTTTCAATGATACCACATTCAAGGTTGTGCCATATACGAAACCGTGTTAAATCTCTTTTTAAGGAGACAGCTATATTTCACATACGTGCTTTGCAAATTCTCTTGAATCCGATAACACGGGTTCAAAAATTTTTATCGGACGCTTGATTCAAGTTTTCCTTTCATGTTTGGGGCTGTTGTAGAGCTCTATCTGCCTACTCTATCACTGTATCAGAATTAAGTCAACATCTTTTAATCCCGCAACGACTTTTATTAAAGTCAGAGAGATCGTACTTATCGACTAAAGTCTTCCATTTGCTATTCTGTACAAAATCCTGTCGGTTACATAACTCGTTCCTTCCAAGATACAGGTTTCAAAACATAAGTCATTGTAATCGGTTAACTCTGTTGTCAACAAGTCACGTTCGTCCACAAAATGTATATATACGTTTGTCTCAACATCCTCCGCCATTTTTGTTTGATGGTAAATCGCGAACGACGCGAATCATTGCGTGGGAATTCGCTCAGCTGTCAACATTGGTAAAAACGAGGACATGTGATTGGCTATCAGTTAACCCTCGTGAGAATACCGGATCTCGCAGGAGAGATCGATGAGAATATGGCCAGTATGAGGGATTACTTCTCTTACCTTTATAATCTCTTGAAACAGGATAACTCGAAAAATAGCCACAAACATCCTAATCGTTAAAGAAATACTCCTTTCAACGTAAATGTCTAACAAAATCGGAAACGTCTTTTCTAAGGCAAAAAATATCAATTTCTTTAGATGCAGGGCAAAAGGATAGACCCTTAGATAATAAAGACGTTTCAGCTGGTGTTAATTCTCTACTGGATAAAGTAACTACTATTTGAAAACCATCACTAAAGACACGGCCGATATTACTGTATTCCCCCATCCCATAATGTTTCAATACCAGTCCCAGTCCCACTCCTTTGATCTGTCGGTGAAGCCACTCCAGTAAAAACACAATATGTTAAAGAGGCTTCATTCATTTATTGTTCCGTCATTTACTCATCAACTAATTTATTCGTTTATGATTCGTTCATGAATTCATTCATTTTATTTATTCGTTAGTTAGTTCGTTCATTTGTTCATTCATTCATTTATTCACTAATTCAAATAATTAATTAATTAGTTTGTTTTTATATTGTATATGCAAGGTACCTATATTTAAGTAAAATGAAAAACAATTAAATACCAGTACAGCAAATATTCTTTTTCCTTTTTTAGGTGACTGGATAACTCACAGATTGGTTCAAAATACTCAGTAATCATGTTTGACTCGATTTATATCACCATAGCAACGGTCAAGTGTTTGATTGCCATTACAAGCATCGCTGGAAACTTACTCGTATGTGCCGTCGTAACGCGTCGTGATATGAGGTACACAGTTGGCATCAGCACCATTCAAAGAGGTTTTTGATGGGGGGCTGCAAATCTACTCCATTTGTCAGTTGTCATTTACATTTTGGGCCATTTGGCAGTTGTCAGTTAACTGGCTGTTAATAATTAATTGAAGACCTGAAATCATTCCTCTTTGACCCATAAATAAATTAATTTAAGTATATTAAATCCTTATTTCCTACTATTTCTTCACCATCATCCCAGGCATCTAAATTTATCAAAAAGAACTGCTAAAATTAATGCCTAATTTTCAATTTTGCCCATTGATGACATCAGAGTTATGACCTCAACCAATGTACCTTACAAATACTGTCGAAAACGACCTCGTACTGGACCTCAGAAACATGGAAATGTAGGTGCCATGTCGTGGTCCTCAAGTCGTCTTTGGAGTCAGTCTGGTATTCAACCACTTGTGTAGGTCGCTCATCACCAACGGTCACTGAGAAATCGATGAGTCTTCCACGAAAGTTATTTGCGTCAAAGAACGTGTCGTTACGTGATGAAGTGCCAACTCATCTTAAGCCGAGTCTCTAAGGATTACTCATCGTAAACTACTGGGGAAAGGGTCCCAACCTCAATCACAGGGTCTTATCGGAGCACCCGGAGAAAACGAACTATCCAATTTAGTGCGTCTTCAAAAACGTATTTACTCGAATAAGCGCTGACCCCGAACAAGCGCCGCCCTCAAATACTGCCGCATTTGGGACACAAAAGCAAGTAAACGCAGCCCCGAATAAGCGCCACGGTCCTAGTGCAGTGCTCATTCGAGGAATTTCTCTAAATTAAAAAAAAAAACTCAATGTAACTCTAACCCAGCATGGGGAATTTCTTTGCATCAAAACTGATGTTCTTCAGTTCAAAGTGATTATATTTTACTGCTCGTCCATTAAGTAAAATGCCGTAAGATGTTGGGGACAATTTGCATAGAGATCTTTTTACGCGTAGTTTGTAGAACACAACGCTTTACTGATGCCGGTCATCTCATGATTGTTTACAACCTTTAAGTTCATTCGGCCGCTAGTCGGCCCAAAGATAAGATTCAAATGATTACTATCAAATGACGTTTTTGTTACTCTTCGTACAGATTTAGATTTCTGTTTGGCCTACAATTTTTAAAGGAGTGCCGCCCTAAAAAAAGCGGCGCACTTGAGGCGCGAAAAATTAAAAAGACGATAGTCCGTCTAGACGCTTAATCCATCTTGTGCCCTTCTTTATACTAGAGAAATTTAACAGACGCAGAAAAAATGTTTGCCCAAGTTCGTCCCAGACGGATTATGCGTATTCCGCAGTTCGTCCCGTCTTTACACTAGACGGATAACATGAGAGACGCATATTCGTCTGGACGAATTATGCGTCTCTAGTATAAAAACGGCCAATTATTTATGGGTATGCAAGTTCGATGACGTTCAAATGCTGCATCGGAATCAAGACGATAGAAGCCAGCGATAGCTTTTAATGACGCCACAAGCAGACATTTCGTTTCCCTATGACGACGGTCCTCAGACGCGTGGCCTTCATTGTAACAGATATGTTGGAGTCCAATTGTTAATGATTAATTTTTGACAGACTTATTAAAAACCTCACCATGACGGTTAAGTTCTAACACACCTGACCGCTGAACGGAAAATATCCTACGTTATATTATATTTTAACCGAAAAGGTTAGAAAAGGTTATCAAAAATAAATTTCAAACGATTATCAAAGGCAAAAGATTTTTTGGCGATTCTCAATGAAACCAGAAGCCACCGACTATAAATCTCAGCTGTCGGTTAAAGGCAAGCAATGAAATACCGAGGGGTGCGGAAAAGTGGGGTAGGGAGGGTGTAGAGTTTAAGGGTCGAGGTCAGTGATTGTAAATATCCAGTTAAATCATCAACAATTTACGGAATTAAACTTTATTTTTTATGTCGTAGGACTCCTTTCAACTATCTTCTTTTGAACCTCGCCGTGGCAGACATCGTTTATCCTACCCTCCTCTTTACTTATTTCATCTACCGTCACTCTCTTAATAACCCTGATGCAATTCCTGGGAATGCGATTTGCCTGTCGTTGAGGACGTTGGCGTGGTTCGGAGCTGGTTGTTCCGTATTCACTCTGATTGCCATTGCAAGGGAACGCTACTGGGCTGTTGTTCATCCACTTTCAATTCAGCGAAAACTAACTTGGCGGCAATTGAAGGTGCGTTGATTATCCTGCGGAGCGTATACGGTATATACATGCAAAAGATTAGCGGTCATTTACATAGGAAGATTCTTTTTCACCAATTTCATTACAGTTTTATTCCCACCCATACTAGTGTTTTAAGAATACTCCCAGAAATTCAATTCAGTTCTAATGTGAACAATTTCTTCTGATTTTTGTTTAAAAAGATGAGAGGCTGATCACGCAAATAAAAACACTCTATACTCAGTAACGAGCAACAAAAGGGACTGTTGCTTTTCAAAAACCTGTTAACCCTTTCAGCCCCGATAGTGCCAAATGGCACTTATAGATTTTACTCTGTCTAACGCCAGACGATTTTACTTGTCAATGGGGAACCCCTCGGGGCTTAAAGGGTTAAGTATTCAACAACTGATTTTCTTCACTGTTTTTCTAATCTTGCTTTCAAAAAGGCCTTTGGGAGACTTGACATGGGAAGTATAATCAAACTTGAATCAAACAGTAGAAACTAAGGTTTTCGATAAGCAATTAAGCAGGAGTACCCAACGAGAAAAATTTATAAAGTGATTGGATATCGCCTCCAGTAATATTTCAACAGTCACTAATTGTTTTTTGGTTGATTATTAACTTCTGTGGCAAAATTATATCCGCTCCCCAAAGCCAGCTAGAGCTAGAATTTAAAATACAATTTCCAGCCAGGATCTTTACTTTAAGAGCTTTTCCCAGCCAGGATATTTACCAAAAAGGCATTTCCCCAGCCAGGAATGTCTCTTTCTCCCCTTTTTTGCCAGCCACAAAAATAACCAACATTTAGCCAGCCAGGAAAATAAATTGAGCCATTTTATCCAGGTGATACAAAAAAAATAACTCAACGAAAGCTTGGTGGTGTTTGAGCCATTTTCTTTGCTTATGACTTCGGTGTACATTAACGCGGGATAAAAATAACATTTCTACTCTCTTACTGGTCTGTGGAAAATATAAATCGTGTTTACTTCAATCCAAATGAGAGCAAAGTTGTGAGATCGGAAAAAATAAATTTAGAGTTGCTTTACTTGATTTGAACGCAAACTTAAGACTGACACCAGGACCCACAAACAACCACGTTTCCAGGGTTCCAAACACTGATAACGAGATTGGATTCATCAAGAGAATGTCTGGAGAGCACATTCGCCAAACGTTGAACGCGTACTTACTCTTCTTCTGCCCCACCTCCCCTCCAAAAGCTCATAAATCTGAACTTTATCTAAAATTACGCGTTCTGCTATCACTAGAAAGCAACGAAAATTTCGATGAACATTGTGCACAACTCACTATCCAGTACAGACAAAATCAAGTGACCGCAAGGCGCATTCCAGTATCCAAAACAATGATATTATTTAAGCCGATACAGAAATGAAATAGAACAAAAGCATTGTCTATCCAGCGCCAATCAGATACCTCGAAGACACACCCTCCCAGTATCTGTAGAAACTCCACGGCAAGAACGCAAGTCTATTAATTATAATATATAAATAAAATTTGGTGTATAGGAAATCATATACCGAAAAAGCACGGAACGTTTATCCTTCATGATGAAGAACCATAAGTGATGCAGACGGAAACAAATGCCAGAAAGACACCGGCTATCGTTCATGATGAACTAAGAACAACTATGCGGTGCTTACGGACTCAAATGCCAAGAATGTCACAGATATCACAGTCTTTCCTTGAAGATGAAGAATTATGCGGTGCATAAGAAATGAAATCGTGGGAAATCACAGTTTACACTTGAGTGATGAAAAACCAATATTCGGTGCAGAAGAAATCAAATAGGGAAAAGGTACAGTCTTTACTCAATGATGAAAACCAATTACGCGGTGCAGAAAAAATCAAATGCCGGGAAGGCTATCATTGACGATAATGAACAGTTTTGCAATGCTGACCAAATGAAATGACAAGAGGGCACAGTCTATCCTCGACGGTGAATAACAGTTCTGCGATGCAGACGGAACCTAATTGCGAAAAGGCAGAGTCTTTCCTACCGACCAGAAACAATTATGCGGTGCTGAAGATATCACATGTTAGGAAAGCACAGTCTACAGATAATGATGAAGAATAGTTATGCGGTGCAGCAGAAAGCAAAGGCCGGGAAGTCATGTTCATGGTCTACGAATCCTTGACGATGAAAAATATTTATGGTGTGCTGTAGATATCATTTCCCGGGAAAGCGTACCCTATAGAAAAAAGAACTTTACGGTCAATCGCCGGGATACTTGTCACTTTCCTTTTCTGCATACCGACTCCTCTTCATATTCAGATGAGGATCCATGTAGCCTTTGTTATGGCTTTTCATATCTAAAAATACAACCGTAGATTACTATATTATTATAACTGCATAATTATTACTCGCCAACTTGGATTTACTATCTATGCAGCCAAACTCTAGGCCGTAATCGCTCAAAAGTCACAATCGCTGCAAAAGCCTTCAAAAGATAAAAGAGAACTGTTCACAGCAATCACTGCAAAAGCTTTGCTAAACCTCTAAAGACAAAAACTCCTTTTTTATGTCCAACCCCACACTTAAATCTTACATAACCGAAGGGCAATCGCTGCGAAAGCTTTACAGGATAAAAGACAACTGTTCACAGCAAAAGCCATAACTGGCAATCACCGCAAAAGCTTTGCGAGACCTGTAAAGACAATTTCAGCAAAAGTTCTTTTTTAAGTCCAACTCCACCACGTAAAATCTTACATAACCGAGAAGCAATCCCTGCGAAAGCTTTACAGGTTAAAAAAGAACTGTTCACAGCAAAAGCCATAACTGGCAATCACCGCAAAAGCTTTGCTAAACCTGTAAAGACAATTTCAGCAAAAGTCCTTTTTTAAGTCCAACTCCACACATCTTACATAACCGGGAAGCAATTGCTGCGAAAGCTTTACAGAGTAAAAGACAACTGTTCACAGCAAAAGCCATAACTGGCAATCACCGCAAAAGCTTTGCTAAACCTGTAAAGACAATTTCAGCAAAAGTCCTTATTTAAGTCCAACTCCACCACGTAAAATCTTACAAAACCGAGAAGCAATGGCTGCGAAAGCTTTACAGGATAAAAGACAACTGTTCACAGCAAAAGCCATAACTGGCAATCACCGCAAAGCTTTGCTAAACCTGTAAAGACAATTTCAGCAAAAGTCCTTTTTTAAGTCCAACTCCACACATCTTACATAACCGGGAAGCAATCGCTGCAAAAGCTTTACAGGATAAAAGACAACTGTTCACAACAAAAGCCATAACTGGCAATCACCGCAAAAGCTTTGCTAAACCTGTAAAGACAATTTCAGCAAAAGTCCTTTTTTAAGTCCAACTCCACACAACTTACATAACCGGGAAGCAATTGCTGCGAAAGCTTTACAGGATAAAAGACAACTGTTCACAGCAAAAGCCATAACTGGCAATCACCGCAAAAGCTTTGCTAAAGCTGTAAAGACAATTTCAGCAAAAGTCCTTTTTTAAGTCAAACTCCACCACGTAAAATCTTACATAACCGGGAAGCAATCGCTGCGAAAGCTTTACAGGATACAAGACAACTGTTCACAGCAAAACCCATAACTGGCAATCACCGCAAAAGCTTTGCTAAACCTGTAAAGACAATTTCAGCAAAAGTCCTTTTTTAAGTCCAACTCCACACATCTTACATAACCGGGAAGCAATCGCTGCGAAAACTTTACAGGATAAAAGACAACTGTTCACAACAAAAGCCATAACTGGCAATAACCGCAAAACCTTTGCTAAACCTGTAAAGACAATTTCAGCAAAAGTCCTTTTTTAAGTCCAACTCCACCACTTAAATCTTACATAACCAGGAAGCAATCGCTGCGAAGGCTTTACAGGATAAAAGACAACTGTTCACAGCAAAAGCCATAACTGGCAAACACCGCAAAAGCTTTGCTAAACCTATAAAGACAATTTCAGCAAAAGTCCTTTTTTAAGTCCAACTCCACCACGTAAAATCTTACATAACCGGGAAGCAATTGCTGCGAAAGCTTTACAGGATAAAAGACAACTGTTCACAGCAAAAGCCATAACTGGCAATCACCGCAAAAGCTTTGCTAAACCTGTAAAGACAATTTCAGCAAAAGTCCTTTTTTAAGTCCAACTCCACCACGTAAAATCTTACATAACCGGGAAGCAATTGCTGCGAAAGCTTTACAGGATAAAAGACAACTGTTTACAGCAAAAGCCATAACTGGCAATCACCGCAAAAGCTTTGCTAAACCTGTAAAGACAATTTCAGCAAAAGTCCTTTTTTAAGTCCAACTCCACACAACTTACATAACCGGGAAGCAATTGCTGCGAAAGCTTTACAGGATAAAAGACAACTGTTCACAGCAAAAGCCATAACTGGCAATCACCGCAAAAGCTTTGCTAAAGCTGTAAAGACAATTTCAGCAAAAGTCCTTATTTAAGTCCAACTCCACCACGTAAAATCTTACAAAACCGAGAAGCAATGGCTGCGAAAGCTTTACAGGATAAAAGACAACTGTTCACAGCAAAAGCCATAACTGGCAATCACCGCAAAGCTTTGCTAAACCTGTAAAGACAATTTCAGCAAAAGTCCTTTTTTAAGTCCAACTCCACCACGTAAAATCTTACATAACCGGGAAGCAATCGCTGCGAAAGCTTTACAGGATAAAAGACAACTGTTCACAGCAAAAGCCATAACTGGCAATCACCGCAAAAGCTTTGCTAAACCTGTAAAGACAATTTCAGCAAAAGTCCTTTTTTAAGTCCAACTCCACACATCTTACATAACCGGGAAGCAATCGCTGCAAAAGCTTTACAGGATAAAAGACAACTGTTCACAGCAAAAGCCATAACTGGCAATCACCGCAAAAGCTTTGCTAAACCTGTAAAGACAATTTCAGCAAAAGTCCTTTTTTAAGTCCAACTCCACACATCTTACATAACCGGGAAGCAATCGCTGCAAAAGCTTTACAGGATAAAAGACAACTGTTCACAACAAAAGCCA
>NC_090871.1:45838393-45863393 GCF_036669935.1 Montipora foliosa | reverse complement strand
CCAAAATTGTTGATTTAACACAGGAAGTTATCACAACACCTAAAAGCGAACGTTCGATCGGTGCTTCGTCCTAAACACTACCAAATGCTGCGATTGTGTCATGTCCAAGAGGTGCCCGCAAGATCTTTCATGTGAATTAAAATCTATTCTCAAGCAAACGTTTTCTTTGGTTTTGTATTGACCACGCTGACCACGCTGACCACGCTACAGAAAGCCAGCAAAACAAAATTTGTGTTATCATCAAACGTTCTGCAATGAAACGTCATTCCAGGTAAAAAGAAACAGTTGCGTCATATTTTCGTTACCCGTGGAAATGAGTTCATCGCCGTCTGGAAGGTGACCCGGTGTCCCTACGATTAAAGTATTTTCTTTATATTCTCTTGACACTAATTTCAAATGAGGCTCAAATGATCGTATCATCCTTTTTCTTACACAGGGTGTGTTGAAAGTACGGAAACGAGTGACCTTAATGGTTTTGTCTGTTACTACACTCTTTGAAATTACCTGGATTTCAGACAACGTAATTCACGTTTTGGAAGATTTTGGCCTCTGCACAGTCAGCGATGTTGCAGTTCCCATATCTCACTCCTTGCTTGGTTTCAATTCAGCTGTCAACCCGTTTGCCTATGCTCTGATAAACCAGAGATTCAGGGAGAGGATGAAAGGAATGCTATGCAATAGTTCACGTGCAACTGAAAGAAATATCAAAGCTGAACATCCACAAATCATCAGACTCCAGCATTACTAGTCACTCGTTCCAGACGAGAGCTTTGTTTTCGTTCAAATGCCACCGACCACAAAAGTTTAACAAAAAATGAGCTATAGAACGTGATTACTACTTTTGCCTCTCAATTTATATTTGTGACATTTTTTCCTCTTTCCTACAAGAAATGTCAGTGATCGATGATTCATATCAGGGTTTACGTAAACGGCATCACTGCCCCTCTTTCATAACGTGTCTGAGAAGAGCCCTGTGATTGAAAAAAACACGTGACAAGAACGTATGCATTGGCTTTGGAGAATAATAATAATAATAATAATAATAATAATTATTTGTCTGAAAAATTAAAAGTGCAAACATCGCAGCTGAAGTTTTTTCTACATTAGCTATTACAATGCCTATGTCAATTGGAGCATGTTTTGACTGGAGCATATTAGCGGTTGTCTCTTATATTTCACAAACATCTTGTGAACAAATCGAGTTCAAGTACTGATATTTGTTAGAGTCCAGTCGAAGTTAATACAAAGAGCGATGGTTGTAAGTTTAAAGTTCTTTTCACATAGCATGTACATAATTGCCAATCCCTTTTGTCGACAATTATTATTGTCTTTGTTGTATCTGATATATTCACTGACATTACATAACCAGAATATACCATTGTGCACATTACACTTGTTATGGAGTTTCAATCTTTGATAGTGATCCTCGTACTATTTCTTCCTCTCCCCAAACTTTCCGTGCGCTTTCCAGTGCTAATTGATTTCCACAAGAGTGAATTAGATAAGAGTGTTGTTATGGCATGGGTGGGCTCCCCAGCACAGTCACAAATGAGTCTATTTTTAGAATACTAGTTCCCGCAAAAATCAGTTGTCATGTCCCTGAAAACAACATGGCAGTAGCAGTCACGCGTGACATGGCTTCTTCTGATTGATTAAAATTGGAGACCCTTGTTTGTTTCGCGTGCGAAGTGTATCTGTGACTGGGGCAAAGCCTCAAAGTGATAGATCAATCACGAGAAATTAAATGAGTTTAATTTTGGGCGCCATCAGATCAACACTGACTTTACGAGAAGTTTTTGCGGGATATGAAAACTAATGAAACGGTTACAAACTAAATAAACGCCTTCATGGCTTGCTGGCGTGTGGCTAATATGTCCTTGGCGTATACGTAGAGATGGTCGTCACAGAAGCTTCGCTTCCCGAACAAATATTCATTTTTCGGACAATCTTTCAGCCGCTTGAAGAGGCTTATTTACTAAATATACCGTATGGCCTTATGTGGAAACTGAATACACCGGTCGTTTTTAAAATTTGAACAACATTCGGTTAAAAAAATGTAAATAAATGCGTTGTTTATAGTGCAAGTGAACTTCGCTATCAAGCTAGTTCACAGGCATCCCACTTTTAATAACCTGAAAAGAACATCATTGAGAACCCCAAATGACAGCAGGCAACCAGTTGGCTATTCACAAAACGTGACAGAGTTGAATCCCGGACAACCGGAAACAAAACCAAACCAGAAATTAAACGGGATTTGAACCTTGAGCAACCGCATGCAAACCCAACACCCTAACCACTGGACCACTGTGCCTCCCTTCGGTCACTTTGCAAGATTTTAAGAGATCAGCTAGGTTGACAATCAGAAAACGTTTGCTGCTACCAGGAGCCCATGACTGGGAGCGAACAACAGCCCTATATATATATTACTGGGACGGCGATTTTAAAGACCGATTTTTAACTCATTCATGCGCGCAAGCGCAATGAATGAGTTATTGTAGAGTGGTCTTTTTGTGTGGACCGTGGAACCGTGGACTTTACGAATCTTCGCCCTAATGTCCTCGAAGCCCAAGCCGAGCCCGGACATTTTTCTTCGACTTCGACGGGACTCGAACACTGGAATGGCACCAAAGCCGATGTAAGGCAAATGGTGTTTTATTGGATTTTGAAACAAAATAATTATATCCTTGTGGAGCTCAAGAATGGAACGTCAGTTCATAAACAACACAAGCGGTGAAAAATGAATATATGGAATCTTAAAACCGACGAATAATGAACTTCGACAACAAATTGCATCTTTCACCGTCGGCTAAATGAGCTGTATTTCTAATATGTTATTTCTATTATGTTATGTAAAACACTGAAACCAAGCGGCAAATTCTCTGGTAACTTTTTCTGGTTTGATATTCAGAAAAGGAATCGAACACCTTGAGTGGAAGTCGGACCGTATTTTTGTTGTCTGTCTGTTTATAATTTTATTTATTTGTACTCAACTCTGCACAGTCTTCACGTAAAAAAGCAATTGGAAATTTGACAAAAACTAAGACCTAAGACCACTTGTAAGGAGTGGAAATTACGGGAAAGAAAGTCGAGAAAACCGTACCGATAGTCAGATTTTTGTCACAGGCACAACGCCATGACATGCCTTGAGTGTTGTGTGACAGAAAAAAAACAATGACATCTGTCGATGCTTACCGTCGGCACGGAAACTAAAAATAGGGTCTTTCGAATAACAAGAAACTCAGTCTGTTAACCCTTTGGTTGTAACCACTAAGAATGTGATGCACGAATTATTTTGTCAGTAGACACTTGTTATTCTGCGTCCAGTATCAAAACAAGTCCACAATTTAACCGTGCGTCACGCAAACAATAAACGGATGCCGTAGATGGCCAATCTTAAAATTATGCCTGATAGGGGACTGAAATAGTTTTGCATGTTGAATATAAGTGATGTTCTGTAAGTTTCTCCACATTTGCGTCTCTCAGCTTCAACTGCAACATTGATAATTAACGGGATTCATCAAGTTGGTTGCTCATATTGCATAAACATGAATGAGTTGTCTCGAAGGGGCCTTTGATTCATTTAGATTAAATTCCCCACAAATGAGACTCCCACAGGAGCCCAATGACCAATGACAAGAAACTAAGTTGACGTCAAAGAGTCACCAAAACGGAACTGCCTTTGCTTTTTTTGCGGGAAAAGGTAGTCTAAAAATAGATCGGTCTGTAAAAATGCCGTGACACAGGCCTAGTATGGAAGTTGTTCGCTCCTGGTCATGGGTAGGCTCGATTTTCAGCCGTTAACGTTTTGGGAGTTCGGTATCATCCTCCTCCCAACGAAGCAAGGAACGTGGGCTCACAAAACGGCTGAAAATCGAGCCTACGTCACGGGCTCCTTCTGCTAATCTTGTTTGAATCAATTTCAATGTAGCAGGAGAGAATTCAGAGTGAATCTGCACACTATTCACAGTAAATTCCGAAAACAATCCCAACTGCATATAAATGGTAATTTCTAAACTCGTACTGCGCAAAGCGATCAACCGCTGAGTCCCAAGCGCACCGGCTCACAATTTTGACGTCTTGTTGATGGAAATCTCCGACGATGACTTGACAAACGATTTTCTATCGGTGATAACAAAGCTTTTTGACTTGCTCCTTGATCTCTTCGCTCATCTGGACTGAGATCTTTTTGCAATAGTCGGGATCGTATTTTTGGTCTGCCAAATACGTTTCCAGCACCTGTTGAATTATTGGCTTGACCCTGTGTTCCTAGAAGTTGAAAGAAATTAAGTTAAGATTCCATTGAAGTCGATATTTAACAAGACGCCTATAAGGGCGTACCAGTGGGATGCACAAACAGTTAACACAAATTGTCCAGTTACAGTGAACTTCAACTACATGAAGGAGCAAGGATGACACAGTCGGTTAGTGCGCGGCCGTGGTGCAAGAGGTCCTGAGTTCGATTCCCGGATCTCGCATTCTTGTTTCGACTTCTTTCCCTTCCGTGTAGCTAAGTAGCTTTAAATACGCATAAAACGGAGCAGTGATGGAGAGGGGGGAGTAAAATGAGCGCACCGTCGACCTCAGGTTTGTCAGTTACTTTACTTTTACAGTTAAACTTCGGAAAATGGCCAGAGATTACCAGAAAGATAAAACAGTAATTTAACTTGAAGTTGTCTGTTGTAAAAACACTCATTATTAATGTTACTAAATTTGCAACTGCAAACAACGAAGCCCTATTAGGGGTTATCAGGATACGGGATTTTTTATCATTTCTATTTTCTGAAAGAGACTTGATTCAAATCCCACAGTTTTATTTGCTTCCTCAATTCCGTTCATCCAAAAATTACAAGATCAGTTCTAAATCATCCAGAAAAACTTATTACAATCACAGTTCAACAACTTATATTTGTGTATTCGAAGTCCGGTTCCGTAATCCTGGTTTCAGTTCAGTTTATTTAGCCACAATACATTACCACGTTTAGTATAAAAAAAGAAATTATCACATGACAAGGGAGCCCAGGAGAAACCATGGGGCTTATAGGACCTGGTCCCCCCCGTTACATAAAAAAATACAAATCACAAAGAGCTTACATGGATTGATGGACTAAAGAGACTGCTTAATTAAATTACCATTACACATAACACGATATTTTCCTTATTTTACACTAGTAACAAGAACTAGTTACACTAGTACACTAGTAACAAGAACTAGTAACAACGTTTAGTTCCTTGCAAACTGTAATAGTTTAAATCTGCCGTGGCAACGACAAAAAGACACTTTTTCCTTGAAAACTGTTCAAATATGCCGTGGCAAAGACAAAAAGACTACATCTGGACTCCATTTCTCTCAATGCTAAAAAAGTTCCTCAGTCCAGTCCAAAGTCTTTCCTTTACAATTCCTTAATCTTGATTTCAGTGTTGGAGTAACTTGGTACCAAACGTTCCACAATAACTTGAAATCTCCTTTACAAAAAAGCAAAAATCCAGTAGTCCAGTCCGGATTCAAATCTCCAAAACTCTCTCAATCATCGATTCAAAACTAAACAAAAGATACAACTAGTAAATAGTTCTCAGAAACTACAAAATTGCGGCATGATTCTACACTCGAGCTACACAAAACGCTATCAAAAACGAAACCAAAATCCCCTAGTGATCGCTTCTCGAGAGAACAGGCACACAGCCGAAACTGTTCTGTGCCTGCCTCATATACTACTTTCATAAATGGCGACCGATTTGATATTCTATTGTATTTATGTTAACATATTCTTTTGCATTTTGCGCATTGCAGCGAGGCTACAAAGGCTTATCAGCATTAAAACAAAAGAATATTTTATCGGGCCGCCATTATGAAAAGGTCTATACGGCCATGAAAAATGTACCGTAGTACTTAAGTGTAGCCCTTGGCCAAAAAATTTTAGCCAAAAGGCCGAGAAGTGATCTGGATACGGGATATTTAGGTTAGAAAAAAGTGGGGATACGGGATATTTAGGGGAGGGGGAGGGGGGAGAATTGAAGAGATACGGGATATTTTTTAAAAAATAGGAACGCATTACGTAACTTGACAGTGTTTTTTTTTTCCCATAACTAGTGTCAACTGAGCTGCGTTTTCGTTTTCAGGAGATTCAAGTTGTCCTTGCGTAATATGTAGCTCTAATAGATGTTGTTTTGGTATCTTACTGATCAAAACAGTGTCGTGGTAGATGTCTTTGGTAAATATTCCCTGAGAAGACATGTGGTTCAGTAAAATAATAAACCCAGAAAGATTGAAGAAAATAAAAGGAAATCGAGAAACATTGGCCTCAAGGCTGACCTGTTGATCATGTTCAACCACAAGCTTAGGCTTGTACTCTGAGCTTCTTACAGCTTTCCCAGACAAAAGTTCACCGAAATGAATCGGTGGGGTTAGTATCTGGATGTGAGACACCAAAATATCAGATTTGCAGTCAGGAACATACGACCGAAAATTCTATTTTGGCGTTCAAAAATGCGAACTAAACAAGGTACAGATCTGGTTAGTCTGCTTCATGCAAAACAATTGTTAAATAAATATTGATAATAATAATAATAAGGCTGCCAACACTGTTAAATAGTGCTCAATACACATAAGTGTAGAGCTAAATCGTAGAAAGGTGAGGCTAATGAAACCAACACATGATTCACTGTTACTCCGAGTTTCGTGCTTACGCACTCATACTGTCTGATGAGTGCGTAAGCACGAAACTCGGAGTAACAGTGAATCATGTGTTGGTTTCATTAGCCTCACCTTTCTAAATAAATATTGATCTATATAGTTTTTAAGAGGAGCAGAAGGAACCTTTTAGGAAGTGTCGATCGAGAATAAAACAAATTTGCCATCAGCAACAAAATTTGCGAGTTGAAAACATAAATTTGTGCCAAGAATATAACAGTATATCACCATTTTGGGAGATTTTTGTTACGTTCAATTTTTTTATCGTACTTTTGGTTGTACAAGTAATATCGCAAAATCATGATGACATCGATTTTAGCTGCCGCCTGTGATCAAGTTGCCTTGCATGTTTAGTACTGACAACTCACAAAGGATGCATCTGTGACAAAATTACGGCAAGACAACGGGTTTTTGTTAGTTTGCTTTTTTTTCCCTTGAAGTGTTATAAAGTTCGGCAAGATATCTGTGAGGTCAACACAATGGTTGATGCTAATCCAAGTATCACCTAAAATTAAGCCCCTTCGAATGGGGATAGTACTTGGATGGGGGTCCGCCCCGTAACTGCGAAAGCTAATTTTCTTCTTTTTAAATTGATTTCCTTTTTTATTTTGTTTGGCCGTTAAAGACTATTTTCTTGTTTTCAACCTTTTAGTAGGATTTGTTTTGTACTTTAATTACTTTTCTGTCAAAAATTTGCATAAACTCATCAGAGAAAAACTGTTACGCACACAACACATTTTATCGCATTTTCTCCCGTTGAGTTCATACGCTAAACACAGGATTCTTTGGTATGGTAAAAGATCTTTCTCTATTCGTTAGCAATCACCCTTTAAAATTTCAGAGAAATCGGCGCGAATATTTTAAGAATTTTTTCAATGGCCTGCGAACGTTCTTCGTGCTTTCAAACAGGGGAGTGAATACAACAGATACGTCCAGGCATGCAAGCGAAAAGAACAATGATTGTGACATATGCATGACGTAGAGTCAACATGGTGCGCTTCTATTGGTCAAAGTAAAAAGCAGTGGCCAATAAAATATGTCGTTTTATTTTCGACAAAGTTACACTTTCCAGACCTTACAAAAATTAGCCAATGATGAGTAACGTTACAATTTGTGGATACGGGGAAAAACAAACGGCCACCATTTTATAACATGGGCTGCTCTAGGCATCTCAAGAAAAAAATACAGTGAATGTTCCTGGAAGTGGATACCTACTTCAAACATAAATAGTGTCCATGACGGCCGAATGTCATGAAATTTGATTGATTGATTGATTGATTGATTGATTGATGGATGGATGGATGGATGGATGGATGGATGAATGAATAAAGGAGTCGATAGATGGAGAGAGGGTGGGGCAGACGGACAGACGGACCGATCGACAAAAGAAAAAGCTAAGGAGTAAAAGAGGATTTTTTGACTAGATGCAGCACACTTAAAGAACGTTCTGGAAATAAAACTGCACTTTAATATACCTATTCGGCTAACTCGGTGTTGTACCCAATTCAAATCTCCCCGGATTAAGATTCTATGTGTATTGTATTTTCATGATAATGTAGCATTCATATTTAAAAGATATGGAAATACCTGGAACAAAACTTTTTATTCCCAAAGGGTTTGAATTGGGTACAGCATTGAGTTACCCGATTAGGTCTTAGACTATTGAGACTGTACTGAAATAAACGGCCGGCTTACCGATCTAAACTGCTGCATTCTGTTGTTACCGTGGTGTTAAAACGTTAGAGAGTTTAGGAAACGACGATGGATATTTACGTTGCGAATTCTTGGTTTTCACATGACGTCACGGCCGCCATGTTGAAGTCCCCAAACAATAAAACGAAGGCCATGTTGGAGTCCAGATCCAATCCTCCGGGAATTGAACTCTATTATTATGCAAACTTTGTCTTTTGATTTCGTTGAAAAACATATCTGTTGATCACGTGAGTGAACCCCAAGAATATGGGCGAACTGTCTTATAAATTGATAAGTATCAACGATTTTGAAGAAGAGAAAAATAATGAAAGGTTATTGTTACATGCTCACGTTGTAGTCAAAGGAGTTTGGTTATTTCACGATGTCGTTTTGCTGAGAACGACAGAGACACGTAATGAAATGCTTGGCACATGAACAGTATCATTATTTCTCCTCTTTAACCCTTTCACTCCCAAGAATAATGATTGATCTAAATTTTCTCTTGACGAGCTCAATACATTGTTAAGCAGACTGGTGAAGAGAGTAAAGAATTTTATCACCAGGGCCCGGTTATTCGAAAGTCGATTAACTTAATCCAGGATTAACGTAAGCTTTTGTTTCATGTTTCCTACTTTTTGGTGAAAGTTTCTTTTGCTTATTTTTGTTTTTCAAGATTGATTTCTTTTAATGTAAACTTGTGCCGAATATCAGCGTTGAACAGAACTTGGGAGTACAGAAAAAAATTCTTTGGTGTATTTTTAATCTGCTATTAGCGTTAATCGGCTTTTCAACTACCGGGCCCAGGTTTTTTGTCTAGATATATGACCAAATTCCCATAACTGACGTAAAAAGTAATGTATGACAGTGAGAAAGGAGAATTCATATTCGGATCTTGAAATGAAACTAATAATTCTATTGCTTTCTAGCGTTGTCGCTGCCGGCTAACGTAGTCAGCGACAGAACAAATGCTCTGCATGCTTTCAGTGCGTAAAAATCTCAGGTGCATATACTACACACCTGAAACATCCTCACGGGCTCCATACAGAACAACCGCGCCATGTTTAAGCTGTCATCAGTCAAGGAGCTGTCTCGAACCACTCCACTGCCGTGCCGACTACTCCCCGTGTCACTTAGGAAGTCCTCTGGAGACCACGCATGCGCCAAGTCAAACTGTCCCCAGTCTCCGTGCCTTCTTTTGATTTTCATCAAATACTTTGATTTTTGTTTGATGTCTTTTGATAGCGAGTGAGCCGCTGCCACTGCATAAATAGAAGCAGCAGGATGATCTGTTGCTTCTTGTTGAGTATCAACATTCTTATTTTCTCGTTCTCCTTTGTTCTCATCCTCTTTTTTCGCTGAAAGTGACATGCTGGTTTATGTCTGGAAAATAAAAACCAATTTTCCAAATTATAAAGCTCGTTTTTTAAAATTATGCCACTTTTCAATAAACATGAAAGTTGCACCCTTGCTGTGATAAAACACAAATAACTACTCTACTTCGTTCCAGACTAGAATTGGTGATAGTTTGCTTCAAATTCTGGCACCAGTTGTTCAAACGATGGATAGCGTTATCCGCCGGATAAATCACTATCCAGTGGATAAGTAATAGCGAAACCAGTTGCACTATCCAATGGATATTGATTTAAATATGCCGATTATGCTAGCAGTGCTACTTTTATAAAAAGTACAAAAACTACGCTCATTTTTCCAAATTATTCCATAACTTATGCTAGCACAATTACAATCGATAAGGGCCTATGCTCTTTCGATGAATCGAAACTGCTCTTTTCGCCAGGCTGGTTAATGTAGCCTATACAAATATTCAGATGCAACCTCTAAAGGAGGAAATCAGATACTTGGGTGGTACCTTAACACATCCTATGCGAAGGGAGAGGCTGTCCGGATTTGAAATAATAAACGTTGCAAATTGTAAGATTGCAAACAAAATTGTAAATTTAATTTCTTTATAAATCAAAAAATGTAATTGACTTTAAAAAAACGACCCAAAAGTGGGGTGGCTAGCCTATTATCTGTTTCTCGGTGTCTGGATACCCCGATGAAGCACTCGCACTCGTTTTTGATATATTACATCCATTTAGAAATCACTGGTAATCCTTGCAATCTGATTGGCTCTCAGCAGTGCGATTTATTCCCAAATAGCACTATTTTTTGCTCTAAATCGCACAATTTCCCCAGCCAATGAGAAAGGAACACTAAAACAAAACAGTCAATCAGATTTCAAGGCTTGTTCAAGGTAACTAATCAAACTGCAGGAAAATGAAAGAAACTGTCATTGAGTGGCGAATTTTTCAACTTTTTTTCCCAACTAGATCAATATAATACTGGTACCGACTAACATCCTGTATTTTAGCGATTAAATAATTATTGTATGATTTCTAAATGGATGTAATAAAATGTTCATCGAACTTCGTGTCGTGCAATTTTGGTCTGAAATCATGCTTGTGATTTCAAATCAAACTCGCGCTGCGGGCTCGTTCCATTTTGAAATCAGGCACACGTATGATTTCAGACCAAATTGCACTCCACTCAGTTCAATTACCATTATTTATCATCACTACTTGCAATAACTGAAATATGGGAGAGTGGCAGAGCACTGAATAAGTTTTTTATGATCGTACAAGAGATTTTTCAGATTTTTGCATATTTCTTACGATACTTGTAATGAGCAGCGGAGGAGAAGATGTTTTGCCATTTTCACCTGCGGGTGCAGTAGGTGGAGAGAATTATAGAAAGTATCCAATGCTCTGTATGCAACTGATATCACCGAAAACTAATTTTGCCCTTTTCCCCAGAAGCTGGGAGTAAGCGGTCTATCCTTTCACTCAACATCAACAGTTGAATCGAATAACATTTTTGATGCTGCAGACCAGTTCCAACACGTGACCATGTCGCACTGATCGGCAGGTACAGTTGCATGGGACAGGACCACCAACATCGATATCGTATCCGCGCCAGTTGTGACAACTTTCAAAGAGATATTTGCATTCAAGTTTGAAGCAAACTTGAATGTCAACTCAGTCAGACGTTGGCGGGTTTTAACTTGGGCGTCAAAACTGCATTTTTTTGTCGATTGAAGGTCTTCCTGGTATTCTTGAGCCTCGCAATTTTCTTTAAGATCGTCAAAATTTGCCATTTCAGCAAACCGACAGCAACCACCAATGATTTCGTTAAGTAGACATTTTTGAACCCAAATACAAACAACAAGTAATGAAATAAAAACAAGGCCGGAATACACCATCAAGAGATGCCTATTTCTACAAATTCTTATCATTTTCGTTCGTTAAATCACCTGGAGGAAAGTAAGACATTCCTAACGGCACTTTGTTCAACATACTGTGGCAAAATGACGAACTCAGTTTTAGCCAAAGACAAGCGGAATGTTCATATACAAGTTGACCTGTTTATCCTTCAGAAACCTACGATAATTCCTGCTGTAATTCAAATGCATGACAACCCAGGAATTGTAAGAAATTTGTTGACGTTCTTGCTTATCCTGGATATCTAACCAATTCGTACGAGAGCTGCTTTAGAAGTGTGGAAATTTCGCATTTCATGATCATTAGTTTGCCGCCGTATCCTTTTGACTAAATTTCTGCGAAATCTCTTAAATACTTACCAAAAACTGCCCCTTTGCTTATCTGTTATGCAAAAAATGAGAAGCTTTCTTAGTGGTTCACTCGTTTGGCAATCGACTGAACATGGAGCTCATATTTCAAATAGACGCAGATAAAAAAGAGACGAGACCATCTCGTTTACAAGAAACGTAATTCTTCGTAATGGCTAATTCCATTGACAGATGTGTCACTTACGCAACGCTCTTGCTTAAACAAAAGCCGTTAATGGCTCGCTTTAATTATCATTTCAAAAGGACAATTATATCGCATTAATGAAACACACTCATTTGTTAACATTAACGCCTTTAAGTGTACAATAAGAAAAGAAAGTGTTCGTGTGGGAAACCATTGTTTATTTCAGAGGAAAATATATTTATGCTGAAAAATACTTGGCTTCAGTACCAACGCGGAAAGAGCAAAAACAACCCGCAAAGTTGCAAGACGAAGGAAGAAAGGATTTGACTAGTCGATAATATAAGTGTCTTTTTGTCGTAAGAAAAGGTACTAGTGGTCAAAGCACCTAAGTTTGCCTGATACTTGTGCTCATGCCTGCGTTGATAGAGATGATAAGGCTTTACAAAAGGAACTAAATACTTACCTTCAGAATCAAAGGAAGAAAATACAGGGAAAGAACAGGAACACCACAACAGCGTCAACCAATCACTGTGATCACAGCGTTAGCCAATCACTGCCCTTAACCACCAAAGATCGCCAGCATTGTTTGATTCGATTCAAATATCGTCTTATATCGCTAATCTTTTGATCTCTCTCTCTCCCTTTCGGTTACAGCTAAGGCTGACCTATTTCTGTCTCAATGCGTAGACTAAAATGTCTTTCATATCGACGGAGACGGAAAAATAATTTTCTTGTCTTATTAAGTTTACAGAAATCCTCATTGAAACAGTTTTTTGTCTCCTATAGCTAAAGATCGGGAGAAGAAAATGGATTCAATTAGCCAATTTAAATTTGGAAACGCTGATAGCTCATACTTCTCAAGTTTATTTGGTATGCCACGTGCATGTGAGAAGCATTAGGGAGCTTAAGCAAGCGCGTTTTTGAGACGCGGACCGCAACCGGAAGTGAGCTATTTTGCCTTTTAACTTGTCTTCACACAACCACATCTACATTGCTAAGTTTCTTTTCTCCATTAGAGATGATTAGTATAAAAATCTGGGAGACACAATCGTCCTGGAACGCGAATTGGTCTCTTCCGGTTGCCGTCCGCCTCTCAAAAACGCCCGTGCTTAAGCTCCCTATTATCAACTTAAGGCCCCGTCCACACGTATCTGCATATTTTTGAATCCACAACTTTTTCTTTCCGTATACAAAGACATTCCCATCACCACGAAGCGTATTAAAATCGAATCTGCCCGTCCGTCGAAATGTATCCGGATTCACTCTGGTACTCAGGACTCTTCAACTCCCGGGAAACAGTGGTAACAGAGCATGCGCCATGAAGCGCGCGAATTTGCTGATAGAGAGCTTAAGCACGAAAGTTTTTGAGACGCGGACAGGACAGTAGTGTCTCCCCAATTTTTATCCTAATCATCTCTAATGGAGAAAAGATACTTAGCAATGTAAATGTGGTTGTGTGAAAACAAGTTAAAAGGCGAAACAGCTCACTTCAGGTTGCCATCCGCGTCTCAAAATCTTAAGCTGGTTACACACGAGCAATTTTTCCTTGACAAGTGTCATTGACGATGTTCATATGCTCACGTGTATGAACAACAAGTTTTCTTTGACACGTTTTCACTGTAGCCAGCGATACAATTACACAGCGGACGACAAAAAACCAAACCACGGGGCGCCATTTTCGTTTTTTGATCATGGCTCAAGACCGCTGTGCGCCCGCAATTTCTCAATTTTTTTGACAAGTTTTCCTTGACGACCCGTACAGACGAGAAAGTTCTGCAATGTGTCAATTTTTTCCTTGACAAGTGCAGTTGTTCAAGAGCTAGCATGCCAGCAAATAAGCCAGAACTTGTCCATGAAAACTTGCTTGTGTGTCACGTAACCAGCTTTAAGCTCCCTAATATTGCCATCGGCAGCCATCTTGAGAATTGATTTCACAGTAAGGAACTGGGTTCGATCTGGATTTAGCGTCCACACGGTTCCGGATTCAAATCGGATTCATAAATATCCACTCTAGAGAGCGTATTCTAAAGGTTCCGAATTTGCCAGCGAATTCACCGGATACGTGTGGACGGAAGGCGTATTCGGAAAGGAAAAGTTCCGGATTAAAAATATCCGGATACGTGAGGACAGGGCCTAAGTTTTACCAACTTTCGACAAGCAAAACCAGTAAAACGTCCGAGACAATGTGCGTTAAAATTGTAATTCAGGTTGTTGGCATCATTATTTATTAGTAATGGAAACGCTTCCGGTAAGTCGACTACACGAGGGGATAATAGAGCGATAATCAGCTACACAGGTTGATAGCAGCTGTCTTTCTTTAGCGGGGCTCCAGACCAGAGCCCCATATGGTTACCCTTTTTTCGTTTGGTTGTCACGTGATTGCCCGAGCGTACGTCCGTCCGTTTGTACAGACTCTGGGGGAGGGGGATGGGAGAATAAGAAAGGGAAGGGAGGGGAGTCGCGCGAATGGATCTTTGAGGCGCGGATTGGCCTTATGCGTGATGACGTCTGACTAGCTATCTTTCACCACCAAGCCAAGTTTGCACAAATTATTCACATCATTTGGACATGCAATACTGTTCGTACGTAGGTTTTCTTTTCAAAAATTTGCTCCTTTAAGATTTAGCTCATGCTAAAATTTTCAAGTTTGATTTTCGAATTCGAGGCTTGGTGGTGAAATTAGCTTGTCAGACGCATAAGGACTATTTTCTTCGCGGGAAACTTTTGTGCAGCCCGCGTTTATCCCACGGACCTTCGTCACTTTTGAAAAAGAGTTTTCGCTATCAGTGACAAGCAACGAAAGAGCAGGAAAGAGCACAAGAGAAGAGGCGACAAAATTTGATAAATTTAAGCTAAGAAAGCCTCGAGAGAAGCCAAGGAAGAAGAAGAACAGAAAATTTCAATGAAGAACACTGTAAAGCTGAGAGAAATAGAGCGAAAGACAAAACACTTATGCACCTATCAAGGGGAATTTGACATTTTCATGGAAGCTAGCGCCAAATTCCCCACCTCCGAGCACCTACAGACCGTCAAATCCCCCACCCCTGGGCACCTTCTGATCACCACAACCCTGCCCTAGAGTGATTTCTTTTTTCATTAGATTCACATTTAACATCTGATGAAAATTTGTCGTGTAACATGAAACCTTTCCGCTGCTCACGGTAGTGAACAAGAACCTAAAATTGAGCAAAACAACATGAACAATATTAAACAGCTTTCGAATCAATCAAGCATGCACAATGAGGGTGGAAAATTCATGAATATGTAGCTATTATCAAAAAAAATTGCAAGAAACATTCTAAACAATCCAGCAAAGACAGAAAAAAGTGATGATCCATATTTACAAAAAGACAAGACAGATTCGCTTACCTTTCTATGACGTCTTCACCTATGGTGTCCAGAAAAATCAGAAAAACCAGGGAAGCCGGCTGCGACGCAGGCTAGGAAGTCACATGAAAACCAAGATTGCGGCTAATTCATCTCCAGGTTCTCTCGGTGTTCCAAGATGACGGCCATGTCAAATTCCCGACCCCGGGGCAACGTATACTGTTTTCTGAGTCAATTTCCCGTAGGAAGCTACCCCCCCCCCCCCCCCCCCCCAAAACCACCCTGAGGCTTAACATTGATAGGTGCATTATTTGCAACATAACAATATGTAGCACAAGAAGGTGGTAATACGCACAACAAACCATCTCAACTTGCAATGCAACAAGTTGCACGAAAATTGTTGCCCGTATTACTAAGCCTTTATGGATTTCGTCTGACATATTATAACTGAACTCTCGACGCAGTATAAATTTATATTGGATTGCATCTGCAACGAATGCACTTGTAAGCAATGTTTGGGACAGTTTAAGTTCTCTTTGGCCAGATAAGAAACAGCGATTGAGTTATAACAATCGCTTGCCTTGTTTGCCACACGGTTTTGTGGCCGGCTGAATTCATTATTACCGTGGCGATTGTCCACACAAAATTAATACCTTTCGATTTGACTGTGAAATTGCACTCGAGTAAGCGGATTACTACGATTTAGCTTGACTTTGCTCTAAACTGAAGAGTGTAAAGATTATCAGTCAAACGGAAAATGTTGTGAAAGAGCTTACTGTGCATGTAATTGTTGATTAAAATTGTTGGTTATTGTTTGCAAGGCTTGTTTGTTTACCGATGTCAGCTCAAAGGTCTTTGATCACTGTAAACTGTATACACTATAAATGACGATTAATTTTGTAATTTATGCAGAAGAATAATTATTGCCATATACACTTTCTGTGGCAAGAAACGGGAGGCCCGCTTTAAGGCTGGGCTAAATCTATATATTATATTTCAGCAGATCTATCATTTTGCAGTATAAAATAAAGCATTTATCATGGGAAGTTTGTGGGGAGATCTTAGCCGAGTTTCCGTTCGTTTTCTCCCTACTTACGGGTGCTGATTCTCCGATTGTGGTTGTACGATTTGTAAGTTTTGTGTGATTTTTGTTGCATCGCCAGAGCACGATACAAACAAGCATTTCTACGCGTTAACTTATTTCGTTTATCGCCTTTATGGTACTTTATTACAGTTAGAAGATTTCGGTTGCTTTTGTGGCCCTAATAATTAGGGCTAGGCAGGGGCGTAGCGTGAGATTTTGAAGGTGCACGCACCGGAAGAATGTTCCGGGCTCTCCAAACTAGGGGTGGCCTGGGGACATGGTTCCCCAGAAGTGTTTTCCATTTTCGACTATTTCCGAAAGACATTTCAACAAATAAATGCCAAGGAAAATGCTACCCATCTGTTGAGTTTTCAGCAAGCTACAACGGAAACAGCCGAGGGGGTTTACACGCAAAGGGCAAGACGTCGCAAACTCTGTTATAACATGATCATCGTATCCCGGGAACTGGGGACTGGTGATGCCGGAGACTGCCGTATAACAGAAAAATCTCTTTAAAAAATCTTACCAATTTCTCAAGTACGCACATGCGTATTTACGTAAAGGACCGTACGCCCCTGCTAGGATAAATTCTGCTCGCAGAATTTCGAGTAGAATAACCTATTTTGGAGGCAAGCATTCTGTGGGCAGAATCAGGCATTTATTAGAGCAGAATTTGAGCAGGATATGGGAAAATCTTTAGCACTACTTATTTTCATTTATTTTGGATTCCATTTGTGTCACTGATCTTTTGAACAGCATAACAAATCTTTCCTCCTTTAAGTACAACTGAAAATTTACACAGTTTGAGCAAAACTGCTCGTCGTTATAAATACACATATACATATCTCTTTATCATATTGCATCCATCGTCTTTGTTATTTGGAAATGAATACTTTATAAAAAGTTTTTAAGGTAAAGCTTTACTTGTCCTTTAGAGGTTAGTGACACAGAATATGAAAGGCTAAAAACAAATTTCAATCGCCCATGACAACCCGGGAGACAATTTTATGTAATATATTCTATCGACAAATACTGTAGCTTTAACAAATATCATGCAAGTCTGGGCAGCCTGTGCATGTATCTCTTGCTGAGGTATATTCCGTTGGGATCTAAGATTCATTTGATTATTTTAATTTTCAATCTTCGTCTTATCTTCAGCTTCTCATCATTTTTTCCAACAATCCACTACTATACCAAGAGACGTTTTCTCACATATCTTCAGAGCTCCATTTGTAGGCCTGTGTTTGTGTCGCCATTTTCTTGGCCAGCATTTCAAATCGTTTTCTTTCAAATCCATTGGAGCGATCCACACCATCCCAGCGGGAACCCGGTCTGATATTAAATATGGGATAGAAATATAGCACTTCACGTTACACTACACTCTCTTCAGTTAATTCTGTTTAAAATATAAGTGCTACACGGCCAACGTTTGTATAAACGTAACCTTTCCTTGTACTTGTACATGTTAATTGCCGTGACTTTAACATCTTCAGTTCCCACGACCTGCTCCCGTCTGACCTTGTAGCTCAGTCGGTAGAGCGGCGGAGATCTAACCCGAAGGTCGTGGGTTCAATTCCCACCCTGGTCAGAGTTTTTCTCTGTTCTTGTGTGGGCCCAGTTCCATCAGTAGGGCTAACGCTCACATGGTTCATATGGGATAGAAATATAGCACTTCACGTTACACTACACTCTCTTCAGTTAATTCTGTAACCGTGAAAAGGGCTATTGTAATTTGCTATATTCCATTAAGTTTTATAATTTTAGATCGCTCTATTTTTAGGTGTCTCCTATTACCAGAGGATATTCTCACCTGCCAAAGTAATTCCTTTCAGCCAGTTAAAATGGACGAGGGCAATTCGGTAAACCAATCAAAACTCGAAGAAATTACACGTAGCCGACACAAAATGCGGGAAAATGTGCACGCTAGAGCCATGATTGGTTTTGGTCTCACTTCCGATTGGTTGAAAAAGTGGCTCGAGAACTTTGAACCAATCACTGAGTGAAGTAATCATAAACCAAAGCAATTCGCTAATTACTTTCGACACACAATTGAAAACCGCTTTAACACAGTCATCATTATTATTACTTTCCTCAATCGCTTTCCCCCGGCTCCCTTAAATCTCTTAGCGCAAATGGTTAGACTTTCAAGTCTTCTAGGACAAGGACTATAAACCATAGGGCCCGTCTCACAGTCCTTGACCCAGTGGGACGTTAAAGATCCCACACACTGATCGAAAATGGCAGGGCACGGATTTCCTGGTTTTGTGGTCTGGTCTGCCGAATTGAGGGCCACAGGTACATTGGGCTATGGCTATCCCATGTACGTGCTACCCTCATTACAAAAAAAAAAAACTTCACTTTTAATGTCAAGTTCAAATATTAGCAAACCAATCGCTGAGGCTGGCAGCAAAGTAAATACATATACGAACCTTTCTTTCCTTCCTTGATGTCTTGTTTTTTTCTTTTTCTGTTTCATGTAAGCAAGCATTGGATCCTCTCTCTCTTGATCTTTCAGTATCTCTTCAAGATCCTTATCGTCACGATATCGAGCAAGTGGCTTGTCAACCTCGTGTAAATAATCCGCGACTTTATCTTGTGTTTCTTTAGTTTGCACAACGCTAACGATGAAAGACATGTACAGTTATATATTTATAAAACAGTTTAACCTGGGGATTATTCACATTCACCATGTCAAAGCACTCTTTGTACTATAAACTTCATGGCAACCTTGCCATAAGGTTGTCTAAGTTGAACACTACGATTGCTACAACTATCAGCAGTCTTCTAAGGATTTGCAGAAAACTGGATCACAGTGTAAAAGAACTTAAGGTCTACGTTGTATGTGTGTCCGTACGTTTATGTGTCCCCGTTCGTTTTTCATTAGTTTTGCAAGACTCCAATCCAAACGTTTCCTCTGATCTTGCAATCCACTGTTTAAATAGTTATGAAGTACTTACCTTGGCCTCTAGTTCCCTTTTCGCGCAACCAACAAAGTGGCGACTATGCAGGCAGCACTTGAGATGGAGAAACTTGGTTATAGCAGACCTTAGTTTGACATGTACCTTTTAAGAGGCCATCAGTGCTCAGCAGCACTCAGTGCTGCGCAGGATTGCGGACATCCCACGACAGCAATAGAAAGAGAACCAGAGACCTACAATACTAATTTTTTACTCCTAATGTTACATCGATATCAACTGCAGAGTATAATAAAAGAATGTAATCAACGATCTGCACATAATTAATAACGTAATCAACATCTTTCTTTGTATTATATTGGTGGTTTTATTATCATAACATGTGCATCAGAATTGCAACTGAATCATCTCGTTGTATTCTATCTACATGTATCTGTCAGTTTGCAAATTTCTTTTATGAACTAAAGCAAATCTTTAGTCTATACAAATAGTTCAGTCTAAAGCAAACTGTTGATTCAATACAATTCCTACCCTCTTCCCCACTCCATGAATGTCTCAGTATCCTCCATTTCTTCGCGCTCCTCCTCTCGTCTTTTAATTCGGTCCATTTTGACGTCCTTCTTTCTACCCATTTTGTCCCGGTACACTGTAAGAAGCCATAAGATCTAGCTTTCTCGAGAATTCAAAGAGTACTGCCATTCCACAACATCTGTATTGAAATACGCGACACCGTCAGAACTTTCCTCGTTTTCCAACAATCTCGTTCAACACGAGGTTGCGACTTACTGTCCTCTGTGGCACAGTGCTTTGGTCGGGGCAATGGGACCATGCAAGAAGGAAGATAAAGGAGCTAAAGCGGTAAATGTCACCTCTCTTTGCACGGCAGCCGTTGCAAAGTTTCGGAATCAGCGGATGTCAGCCTATGCACACAGAATTTCTGTAATTTTAATACACAGTGGTGCCAAAAGTCAAGACTTTCGTCGTTTAAATCAACTTGGTATCTGTATGTCTCATGGAGAAATAATTAAAAAGCAAAAAGAAATGGCAAGAGCCCACGATGCTGCTGTCTTGATTTGGAAAAAGGAGGTGGAATTTTCTAAGAAATGCATGCTTCTTTTGCAAGAGATCCAAAAAAGGCAGGTGCCTGTATTTGAGGAAGACGACATGGAAGTTGAAATAATCTTGGATCTTTCGCTACCAACTGTATGTAGCTACGAACACTACACAGAACAGGCGTTCGCTAAATGCCTTCAGGTAATTAACAAGGAGTTATCGACGGCTGGCAACGGTGTCGCGACAGATGAGACTTTGGAGATGGCAATAACGGCAATGTCTGGAGAATTTGTTTCACTTCCGAAATATAGGTAAGTCTTAGTATAGTGCTTATAATTTATTTTGCATTATTTATTTTTTAGCAAATCTGTTATTTCAATATTCAGTTCAAATGATTTTTTTAATGACTACCATAGATAGCCTCAAGAAGTTTTCTCACAAGACAAGTAAAATTAATAAGGTGTATGCTTCACTTACAGCTGTATTCATTTCATTGATATTCTTTCAAGATGAGGGAGACTCTACTTTTGAATTTTTCAAGTAATGTGTAGGTAATTTTTTATGTAGTTTTTCTTTTGTTTTCAGGATGATCCTCATTTTAGTGAACTCAATATTTCCAATGTTTCTATTTTAATAGAATAGTTGCAGACAATTTTGACTTAAGCATCAAGTCCAGGATACAGACCAAGCAGTCTTCTAATCAGTCTATCCACTGGACAAACCAGTATGCAATTAAAGATCGAGTAGTCTGTTCTCCCAGTTTGGCGGAAAAGGGCCCATGTTGCAATTTGGATGACCTGCCACTTCATCAACTTCTGCCAACAGCATCTGTACAGAATCAGTTTAAATCTGATTGTGCCATACTTGTGGGTAGAGTGATAACCAGGTACTTGCCTGCTTTTCAACCAATGAAAGACGTGGTGGTATCACATATAACTCATCCTCACACCATTGAGATGTCACGGAAGTCAGAATTTGTAAGTTTTAAAGCCTTACATCATAACATCTTTTCAAATTTTGGTTTGTTCTTAGACCGTGCTTGTCACACAAGCAAGCAAAACTAATGTTATTATTAATCAACTGAAAGGAACTGCCCACAGTGTATTTAGTACACTCTTGATAAAAAATACCATAGGGTCTTGTAGAAGGGATTTTTCAGTGGCTCAGGCTTTATCTACATGTATGTCATGCATCATGAGAGTCTCAGGGGTAGATGGTGGTGGTGGGGGGGGGGGGGGAGGGGGTTCCCCAGTTTTGGCCTCAACAGGCTTGTGCTGTCCATCGTTTTGTGTTCATGAGTCTTAAGAATTTCCTTATAAATGAGCATGGCTGGACAAGTGCATTCTTAAGCCAGACATGCTTCTGCAAAAGCTTGTTAACAGGCAATCTCTGCTGTTCTTCATTAGCCAATTATATTATTAGGGTGCATTTCCAAAAAGTTTGGCATTGTATTTCTCAACGTGTTTGTCCTTTGAATAATATTGCAGTACACCTTGGGTTTGTCTCTACTTAATTCAAACATGTCGTCTGAAATGGCTCAGCTCCTTAAAGATGATCAAGCACTCTCCCTGACATTACAGAACACGTTCAACGTCTGGAGAAGAATGAGAAGGATGGATACCGATGCCGAGCAGCAGGATGTGAGCGCACGTACGTCTTCCACTCAGGTAGAGTCAGGTACGTTAATGCATAACATGATTTGACATTAATCCACTGTTTTTTGCAACAGCTAGTCTCTAAAGGTCACAGTGTTTAGCTTTCCCTCATGTTACATTGATCACAACACTCTTCTTTTTAATGTGTGGGAGTAACACGTAGGACCATTTGACTTTTTCATGTGATGGTAATCACTCAAACAAAACATAATTGTGTTTCATCAAAATAAGATAACTGAGTAATTTTCAATAGGCATGAGATTGAGGCCCATCCTGAACTTGCTATTCAAGACAATGATCCTTCAGCACCACTAGACTCAGAAGGTTATTACAGATGCAGAGGAAACTGTGGTCTGGTGTACAAAACTAAAGCCACAAGAAACAGGTAAGTAATTATTACTTAGTGTGATAAAAGGTCTGCACAAGACAAAACAAAGGCTCCTGTAATGTTTAAATGTTGCCATTTCTGGAACTATAATTTTACTAAAAATGTAAGCTTCCCTTAAGTGAAAAAATGCAACACCTCAGCAGTTGTTTTTAGTACATAAAATGAAATGCTAAGTTCACCTGCTAACACTCATAATTTCACCAATTAACAATTATTGTTTGGTTGTTAACATAAAAAGCATTACCATCCCTACTTTCATATGTAGTGAGGATATACACTGTACGGTCCAATATGTTTGTTTAGCATGGGAATAAGTTCGCCCACTAACAATGATGTTACGAATTACTTTTTTCTGGGGTAGACATGAGAAGCAATCCCATCCTGACTTGCAAGCTACATGCACTAGCAGCCCTGAGACTGGCCATGTTATAAATTCTGCAGAAGAGAAAAAGGAAGACCATGTCTTCAACTATCACAAAGCCAAGCTGACATATGGACTCTTGTTGTCCGATTTTGGAGATGCCATTAGAGAGGGGGATGGGCAAAGACTGCTGTCACTATACAAATTAGCCTTGTTGATTTTTTCTTGTTATGGTCATACAAAGTATGCATATGTGACTCTGCTTTTGTTGGTGCGTGTTCATGCCATACTAAATCAATTTGAAGCATTTAGCCTTATGTCCAACCGCTTTTGTAACACTTCAGGAAGAATAGGTAGGAATATTCCCCTTGATTTACGGTTAGAGCATCTAAACAATTTGCTGAAAGCCTGCTTGAAAGCTCTTGGGGCAAATGTCAATGAAGAAAGTGCTCAGAGGATAGCAGCTGCATTAAACGGAATCGAAATGATCCTTAACTCTGTGGACAAAGATTGTAGATGTACAGCGCCATCCAAAGTTCGCGGTGGGAAAGGTCACGAAGAGTCAGTGTTGCAGATTGTGTCTGACCTCATCAGTATCAATGCTTTTTGCAAGTGCCCTCAACGAGATGGTTATTCTGGCTTTTCCAAGTTCAATTCTAACATAATGTCTCAGTTGGATTATGCACAATTTTATCACTGGGTAAGGGATAAGTTGAAAATATGGAAGGAAATCTATAGTCAAGGGCAGTAAACCCCAGCTTAGAAATTGCCAGTTAAATCAGTGAGCACATTCATGCAAATCCCTTTATAAGCTAAAAGTCACTTTGTTAAGAAATCCTGAATCAGCACAAATGGGCTGTCCGATGATGAGAAACATTAGAATGGTAGGAATATCCTAAAATGTAAATATGGTCTTTTTTGGGATTTCTGTGTGAAATCCCCCCCCCCCCCCCGAAAAAAATACCTATCAGTGTCAGGATGGGATTTCTGTGTGTAATCCCCCCCCCCCCCCGAAAAAAATACCTATCAGTGACAGGATAGATTGCAATGCCAGCTAGATGAAATTGAACATGCTTATAAGACATGCCCACAGTTTTTATTTAGTTAATCTAAATAATGATGTAAAATGACGAGGAATAATATATAACTGAATTAAACGTTCTAAATAGAAAAGCAGCAAATTGAATAATGGTAAGAACAGGTGAAAATGAATTGGCACAGGCATCCTGTTTTGGTGCAAATAAGTAATCACCTACAAAATTAAGTTTTTCATAATAACTTGACTGAATGCAAATAAAAGCTAGGCAATTTAGACTGCACTCCATCTCTGGTTTGTGAACCGCTGTCTGTTATTATGTACATGTATTGGTTGAGAACATAGGTACTATCAGGGCTGTCACTATGTGGTCTATGTCTAAAAACTGCAAGCAGTTTTTATTGGCCAGTGGGCTTGAGTGACAGCGAACTAAACGGAACTGCAGACCTCAGGTGAGGCAAGAGGCAAAAGGTAACCCACATGGCAATCCTGATTCAGAAGGACTTCTTACAGTTTTAGTCTTAAATAAGTAATAAGAATGAAAAGAACCTATGATATATATGGACCCACAAGTTTTCCAGTTCATGAGAATTATATTCCTCTGGTTCACTTTCTGAAGAAGAGAATGTCTCAAAGGTAAGCTCCTTTTCTCCAGAATTGTCAAAGAAATTGAACAAATCTTCAGGCAAAGCCTGCATGATCTCCTCAAAGCAGGCTATGTCCTCAAAGGTTTCTTGACATATTTCCAGAACCATCTTTGCATGAACAATGTTAAATACAGGAAACCTCTTTAAGATGTCAGAAACCGAAAATATCGAGGAAGCTTCTGCCACAAGCTCATTAATAAGCTCATTGGAAAATCCATGAGCACTAGAAGATCCAAACACTGACAATGTGGGACCATTCAAATTGCTCTGCAACTCAGTTAAGGCTTCATGGAGAACATTGCGATCCTCAGCATTTACAAATCTCTGGGTTGTAATAGTGCTCTTTGATTGCAAAGATCCCACGGGGTTGTCAAAAGGAAATGC
>NC_090871.1:45810893-45833393 GCF_036669935.1 Montipora foliosa | reverse complement strand
TTTGAGATTTGAGGAGAACAAAACACGTACCAAAAACAGTAGTTTGGGAGGTACTTTCAATTTTCTCGGCTACTCTTTCTTCTTTGGAGTTGTCGTGATGCATTCTATTACTCCAGATCCTTATATATATCGTCATGTTTGTGGTTTGCCTTGTGAGGTCGCCTAAATATCTAGCTAGGCTACTAAAAATCAGATAAATTATCCTTAACTTAATTCAAAAAACAGAGGTTGAGTGAAGTAAGAAGACAAGGGCCAATACGTATTGAGGTACAAGCAAATTTAACCATGTATACATAGCTTCCAATAACAGTGACTTTTCAAGTCAAACAGTCAATTGCAAGTTGGTAAAACTTAGATGTAGATGTAGATGAAGACGTAAAATGCAAACGTTTGATAGGAAATGACGGCTGTTCAACGCGCAAGGGGCATAAGTCTCAAAGCTACTGTACTTGTAGGAGGTTTCTTGGTTACTATAATGCGTTATAATAAGTCATTGTTTTTAAAGGCAAGACTTTTCCGAGAAGCAAATGCCTAATGCAGGGTTTCATTTTATTTTCTCGACGCAGTTTCTTTCGGCTTCACAAGGAAGAGCCAAAGAATTTGAGCATTTGGTATGTACCAACGTTAAATGTTATCGGAGACCTTATCTCTTGCATTGCTGAACGATAAGGGATATCTCCCACCAGTAGTTAACAGGTTTGCTTCATAAATTAAAGTTGCGCTCCTGCGGTTTGCTCCAAACCTCGAAGTTTTGCTTACCTTCTTGTAAGGATAGGGAACAGATCTCATGGGTTCTAGTTTCATAGAAAGTTATGTATCATAAAGAAAGGAGTGGACAGGACATAGGGGAATCTCGGAAAAATACCCTGTAGGCGGGCAGGTTTTTGACAGATTTCCGTTCCCTTTGAACTACGTTTCTACGGTCTGGTAAAAAAAAAAAAAAATATATATATATATATTTCATTACTAGAGGTGTTTTGGCCATAGTTGAGCAAACGAGATGCAAAATTGACACCTGTTTAATGTCAAGTGCAGTATCGGGTAAACGTTACTGCGGGTATAGCAACGGTTGGGGATTTTCTGGATGATGCATCATTTGGTTTGCACACTGATCTTTTCGTTTTAGAAAATGTGTGTGATTGAATGTGTCTGTCTATCATATTTAATATTTCCTGGCATAGAAGCGGCTTAGTAACCCGCTGCCTTCGGCTCATGAAGGCAGCAATCTTCCGGTCAACCTCAAGGATACATTTGAACATGAAAAAAATTCGTTCTTTAAAAACTAGTCAGTGTGCAGACAACAAAGAAAAAAAAAAAGGAATTAATAATAAATATGAAAAACCTTCAAACTTAATGAAAAAGGGTAGTTTTAGAAAACTAAAGAAGTCTCATGCAAAATGAAATACTGGTTCCATGAGGCAAAACCAAGCAACCCGAAAGTAAAGAAAAGCCGACTGCGACACCATCAGGCTCGTAAATGGCTGCGCGAATCCTCAGGGGTAGAGTGCAAGCAAGCGAGGGGGGTATCTAGTCCAGCGCTAGACCTATACCCGACCCGTTCGTGCCGAGTCAAGAAATAAAAAAAGAAAAGAGCCGATATTAAATCCATAGACTGATGCTATCAAAATTGCGAAGTTGATTAAGCAAAGGTGAAAATAACATCAACTTAAAATTCATTAAACAGGTGTATACTAGAAGTTATGAAGTAAAATTATAGTTAACGAGATGCTTCCGTGAAGCATAGACTGGGTTGCCTGCGGTACGTGTTACAGAAAATCAGAAGGCAATGAAATGTGTGATATTGAACTACAGCATTCCAGTCTCTGAAGAATAACAAATAAAAGAGAAGCGAGAAACATTAGCTTCTGGGCTGACATGTTGATAATTTTCAAGTTCCCTCACAACTTCTTTTCACCACAAGTTTAACTGTGCCCTCTGAGCATCTGACAGCTAGTTCACTGAAGTTAAAACCTATCCGGCGGGGTTAGTATCCGGATTGGTGACCTGAACAATATACCCCTTCTTAAAACAGAAGCATCGGACCGAAAATACTATTAACGCTAACAAATGCGAACTCAGCAAGGAACAGATTTTGTTAGCTTGCTTAGTGCAAAAATATTGATGCAAAAGTAAACAAGAGGCTACAAGTAGCCTTTACTCGGGCCTGCAAAAGTACAGTGGTGTATAGTTAATTTAGCACCAAAGAAAAGAAAAGAGAGAAGTTTGTCCTTCTCACATCGGCCTTACATTACAATTCTCATGATGTTTGACTGTGTATGTAGTGAATATCCGGACCCAGATTATCTTCATTACAGGTGATGACAATGACCACTGGACCATGGAAACGAGGTAAAAATAGTATAATTATTCCAAAGTGGCTAAGCACAATGTTTTTTACTGATCGATGGGTATTCTTGCTCAGTGTTTGAGAAAGGAAACGCTAATTGAACGGTTTAAGATGAAACGAAATGACTCATAAAACATTTTTTGCAGAAACAAATGAAAGAGCAACAAAGGTGAGATGTGAAAACATCTTTCCAAGATGACCCAACTTTCGTGCAGTGGTGCACATAAAGGTCACTTTGTCACGTGCGCGACACGTGAAGATGCGCACCATATCTCGACACTTGAAAATACTTTTAGAAGAACACAAGTTTCTTGAGTAAGGCCATGCCAAATGAATTCAGAGCACGAGAATCAAATATTTAAAATATACCATTTGTTGTAATTTAAATACTCATAGTAATATGCACCCAATTGTCAGAATACATATATGTTATTTGTCAGCTGGGAGGTGCGTATAGGGAAAAACTGTGACCGAAGCCTTGAAATTGCTGCCAGAGGCCGCAGGCCGAGGGCAGCTTCTTCATGACCGATGTCACAGTTTTTTGCTATACGGACCGACCCTTTGCCGGTAAATAACTTATTTATTATTTTCCTCTCTCTCTCTCTCCCACCCTCTCTGAAATCACTTGTTTTAATTGTTGACTCGCATCGCCCTTGATAGTGAATGCAGTATTAAAGCGCCTTACAAACTGAACGTTTCAAAGAGAAATCTTTTCTATTTGAATTCTATTTCCAAACCTCTTGCCTAATGAAAAATAACCCCTGTATGTAAACAGAGTCGGTGTAAAAAAAAAATAAAGATGACAATTTAAGGTCATCACCTTAGCTCACGCAATCAAGGTTAGGATTCCGCCTGCCGTGAGCAGGCTGGATGAGAAAATTCCGCCCGCTCCCAGAACCAATCAGATTGCAGGATTTGTTGAATTCCGCCCACTCATGCATTGAGAAAAAAATAAAAGAAATAATAATTCTCTGTGACCAAATTTTGGAAAGTACCTATCAAAGACATACAGCAGGCAAAATCTATTGTGCAACTTCCAAGTACACTACCAGTATGACTTGGGCTGTATTGAATCTGAAAAGTTGTGTTGAACGCTATGACTTTTGCAGCTAATTCTGTTAAGATGAAATATGTTTGTCTCGATTAGCTTGATAAGGCGGTGTATAGTCCATTTCCTACATTTATAACTGATAATTACGGGGAAGTAATTAATTTCCTGTCATAATTATATAATAGCACATAGTGACATAGCTGCACATTCACTACCAACATTTGAACCATACACTAAAACATCACCTTGACAGTTGTTTTACTAGGATCAATAAAATGTGAACCAGGATTTTTCTAGGTTATGTCCCTGTAAAGGTTGAACTTACCAGCAATATGCCATGCGGTGGATCAGACTTTTAACAAGAAACTATCTCAAAAAACAAAAAAATAATGTTTCGTTTCCGGAATGGTAAGGGCAGCTAGAAGAAAAGATAGAATACTGTAGTGTGGGTCATTGGCCTGTCATTCTTATTTCGCGTCATGTATTGAAACTCTCGAGAAATAAAGATAGAAATGCGAACGCAAACTCTCTGAACGGTGTTCCTTGGTATCAACATGCATAATTAGCCCTTAAACGCGCAACAGAACGAGACAACAGACGTATTGGCTTTTTTTGAGGGGAACACTGCCTTGCGGCTGGTTAGCCTATACGACTTCCAGATTGCGTGGCATGACACAAGTTCACTTATCTCCCCAGCACTACGAGCTGAGTGGTAAACAGGACGTGCTGGATCGGACAAGAGTATTGATTAGTGAGCAATGTACAAAGGCAAACGAGCCAACAAGCTTGGGGGAAGTCGCTGCGCAGACTTAACCACACCCGCAGGACTGACCCAATTTTAATGACGGCAAAGCGATATATCCAACCCATCTCTAAAGGGAGGGAGGGATGGAGGGGAAAAACGTTGATTTTACTATAGAAGACAAACTGCCAAGTGAACCTTGGACGACTAACTGAGGCTTTTATAGCTAGACCCTGTCTATTAAAGTAGCCAGTTGCACGCTTTAAAATGTAGCAAGTAGGTATTACACGTCCTCTTTAGCAATAATGAATGAGGCTTTAACAGATTTGGCCAATGCAGGTGTACGTTATTATCTGAGATCTAGCAACAAGGTTTTTATGTCCTCGTTTTATTTATAACAAAACCGTTGAATTTATGACCTTGAACGGTCGCCTACAAAGAACGCGAAGATAACTATCACGACCTGAATAGCCCTTTTAGTACGGTCACGTTCCATTAACCGTATTTTACTGATAGGGCAGTAAAATCTCGTTTAAGGAGAAGAACAGATACTTGTTTATGGGCACAATACATCGAAGCATAAAGTCTACAAATACCTATTTTACCTTCAAATACTTACCCCTGCATAACATTTCAAATTCCGTTTTCCGTGACTCTTCTCATGATTACGTGTGTTGCATACGAACCAATGGTTCCTCGTTAATCCAATTTATTACTAAGACTTGGGAATTTTTAACAAAGCAGCCCATCGTTTCGCGTTTGTCTTTTCACGTAAACGCGAAGCTTAATCTCTCTAATATATCGCTTTAATCTAACCCAAAATCATTCAGATATTCAAAACGTCCTACGCATGATCCATTTCCTTTGCTTTTGTGTTTGTCAGCATTATGATTTGCAATATTTCAGGTTTACGTGTTCACAAGTTTGTTTTTGTATCTCGTAGATGTTTAGATTTCCAATCACAAACTGTTTTGATTGGTCACTCTTGTCATACCTTGAAATTGAATGGCGGAGGTTACGGTGCGTGGTTTACTTCTGACACCATGTCATAATCTCGTTATTTTAAGTCGATGCAAACGGATAAAACATAGATACGAAGTGAACACCAACAGTTTAATCCATTATGGCTTCAGTAGTATAGGAGTTGGGGGTATGAGATCATTTTGTAAAAATGCTCTCATCCCAACCCAACTCCATACTACTTTACATTTGGCGGTTACATATTTTTGATCTCGTATTTTCGGTCTCATATTCTTGGAAATCTATATGTTTTATATTTCTGCGAATCTATGCCGTGGCGAGGCAGAATGGATCCAACGCAAAATTTATTTTGGCACTATATGTTTTTAAAAAACCTAAAATAATATCTCATATAATAGTATAATGAGTTGTAAAGAACTTCATGAAGAGTTAATCAATATGGAAGAAGTAATTTGTCCATTTTGCAATAAAGAAATAGGTAAACATACGAAAAAAACAGATCAATGTTGCGATCAGCCAGAGATAGTGAAAGATAATATCATAGTTTGCAAAAAATGCGGAACAGTACAAGGTTATACACCTTTAATAGAATTTATCGATTTTCACTCAAATAAGCATAGATTCCATCGTAAAAGTGTTTACCAAAGAAAATATCATATAGAAAACATAATGAATAACATTGCCATTAAAAATGGTTTCCAGATTTCTGTAAAAAATATGGATAAAATAATTCGAATTTTTGCGGCTATCGGGGAAGTTGTGAAAGATGTTAACATTGATAGAAAGCGGATGATTAACATAAATTTCATTTTGAAACAAATATTTAAAATGCTTGATCTTCCTTTTGAAAAGGTCAAGACGAGTAAATCCAAAAAGACACTTCAATCATATGAACGGTATTGGAAAGACATCCTGTCATTGGCATCAGACCGAATTAATGAAATAGTTAAGGAATGAATTTGTCATTGTATTTAGCGTAGAACTTATCAACACTAGGACAAACATCAGTCACAAAATCATCTACATTTTTTAATTCTGTGTGAAATGATGGATTAAATTCACCACTTCGCAACATGTCTTTTATTGAATTCAAAAGATGCTGATAACTTTGGTATGCGTATGTGCAATTTTGTATTTTAAGATCCAGTGATTGGAAATCCATGTAAGACTTGATTAACAAAGCACAAGTGCTGATAGCTACTAGGGCTATACCGCCAGTTACAACAGCACTAATAATTCCACCAGTACCGGTTAAAATGGAAACAGTATTTCCTAACAGTTTGAATTTTTTGAAGCGTTTAACAGCCTTTTTGTAAGCCCAACACTTTCTATGGTATGCCTTATAATAGCTCTTTAGTTCGTCGACCTGATCTTCTGGGAGTTTGTCTGAAATATGGTTCCAGCTAAATATTCTCTTTTTTCGATCTTCCATATATATAGTTCAGATTGTTAATCGTTTGCATAGACAATACAGTATACCACTGACTTGACCACAAAAAGGTGATCTTTTAATCAGTTTAGTTGTGTATTTTTCTGAAATAGCATAAGTGTAACCTCTACCGAGCTTATGGTGGTCATAAAACCTCCCGGAAGCATCATGTAATACACTATGTGAATTTAATATATCAATCCAACCGAAGATCTTTTCAAGTAACCATGTTAGACAGCCACTACCTGGTCCAAGAAGACCAATTTCGCCATCATTGAGTTCAAGAATCTCATTCATAGACATGTCTCTTTTAAAATAGAAAAAGTGCAGGTATTGATAAACAAGTGCTGATTTTAATATTTTGTCATTAATGCATGGATGTTTTTCTTTTGCTTCTTGAAAACTATATTCCACAAATCGTAATAAATTGTCGATATACATATATATTGAGTTATATATTTTGAAAATCCACATCACAAATCGAAATGATTTTGAATGAATCTGAACATATTTTTCAATTCATCATCAGACAGAGATTTAGCCCAAACGGCAAAAGCATATAAATCCATTTCACAGAAATTCACAGCAGTGCCATCAGTATGAACCTGACATCCAATGAATATTTCTTGTGCTGAACCTGTAAGAGTAGCAGAAATTGTTTCTGTTTTAATCGCACTGATTGATGTAACGCCTCTGAAGAGTTCTAGATTTGTCCCATTAATACGAATTGTCCAAACTTCGATATTACCAGAGAGACTCGTCAAAGAAGGCATATTAAGTCGGCCATTTGATGATGAACCAAAATCGATATAGACTGCACCATCTCCCCATGGTATATGCATACCGAATCTGACGGCTCCACGCCCCCATTGAAACTGAGATTGATTCGTTATTGCTTTTGTATTGACAACCAGTATTACTGTACATGTGTTACCAGATTTACCTGCTATTTTAGAAACATCAAATGATTTTTTTTCCAAATAGTCATCACTACCATCAAAACGTACAAAAAACAGTTTTTTCAATGAATCCCTCAGAAGAAGAGGCTTTTTTGAATTGGTTTGTTGTGAAAAATCGATATTATTCACAGGATCAATCCATGAACTAACTCTATCATTTGAATCGGCTGTGACTACTGATAAAGCTGGAATTAATGCAATGCTGATTTTGTCTAACACTGGTATACCAGGTAGACTGTTCGAAATAATAAAAGTCGATCTGTCTAACTTCAAATCAAGTTGTTTTTTTATGACAACATGGTTATCTTCCGTAGCAGCCTTAACGACGAGATTTTTGTCAGTTTCTATATGTCCATCATCATTTACTGAAAGTTGAGCTTGAGCTTGATAGGTAAAATCATCATCAGAGTGATAGTCAATGGTGTATTCAATTCTGTCACCATTATCGTCAAGAAGATGTGTACCATCTAAATTTTTACATACAATGTCATATACTGTTGCATTATATAATTCAATTAATCAGTAATGTTTTGTAATGTATAATGTAAACATAAGATCTTACGCCATCCCCATCGTCATCCTCAAAATTTATTCGTATGTTTGTTATGTTTTCAAAATATCGATTGATATTGACAGTAAGTATTTTGCTTGTTGAAAAATCTATGTTGTAAAATACACTATTGTCTCCATAAAAAGTAATATCGTGATCCGAATCTGATGGATATCTTTTTTTAGCATAAATTTTTATTTTATCGATATAAATTTTGGTAAATGTTAGATGTACTGTTCTAGAAATGTTAAAATCACAACCCAGTGATGATTCTAAAGTGGTTCCATAGGCGTAAGACGGTAATATCTTATCAAATAACCCTAAAATTTTGTTACCATTCATATTGATTGGCACATGCATTAAAAATTGATCATTTACAATCTCATAAGCCAAATTGTAATCATAAATTGTGAAATCAAGGTTGTTTTTTGCTTCGCCTTTTATACCGTAAATCAGGGCATACAATGGTAAAAGAGTTGGGCTTCTATTGTCATAATTTGCTTGAACAGTTACATATAACCGTCTTTCGATAGTTGGTGAAGAACCATCTGGTGATAAGTTCATGATAAAGCGATAATATTTATACTCTGTGTTGGTTTTGACTGTTGTGGTTCTATCGGTGTTCATGTTTCTTTTTTCAAAAGTAACCTGCAATGAATTAAACTCAACATCGAAACCGGTTCTCAGGAAATATATTTCTAAACACACAGTATATTTATCGCTATAATTGTCACGTATCAGTTTGAATAGATTAAAATCGAATCGTCCTTTAAACAGACTGGAACCATCTGCTGCCTTTTGAACATTGAATGAAAATGCTTTTTTGTTGTTTTTATGTGGTGAGTCATTATAGTTGACTAAATTGGCATCCTGTATTCCATAATCTTCTGTAAATTCCCCATCATCCATAGCATATTTCAGCACATTTTCTCTGTTTGTATGTGTGGTTATGTGACTCTTCACTATTTCGTCGTCTACATATTTCTTATTTTTTTCTATTTGTTCATCTGTGTATCTATTGTTTTCGGTAGAAACAGTTGCAATACCGTCATTCACTTGCTTCAAAGTGATGGCATCTTGATTATGTGTGGCGTTTCCGAGATTTATTATTCGTTGATTGTTCATGTCTAGAACAGAAGTCATTACACCGCTTCCATCCAATTTCAATGTTTTTCCAATCTCAGAATCGACATAAGCTTTGTTAGTCACATCTCTGGCACCGGTTGGTTGTCCGCAATTTATTATTTTATTCAAAGACATATCCAAATTTCCAGTCATTTTAGAGGATCCATCTAAACGAAGTGAATCTAAAAATAATCGATCAACGTAACCTTTTCCAGTGGCATCATTTCTACCTGTCGGATTAGCAAGATTGATGATCTTGTTGTTGTTTATATTTAAATTTCCAGTCATGTCCTGCGAACCATCACGGAGCACAACCTGATTTGTATTGGGTTTGGTTGATAAACCAGTTTGTAATTGGTGTTTTGTAACAGCGTCAGAATTGCCAGTGCCTTCAGCAAGATTGCTGATTTTATTATTTCCAAAGTCAAAATTGCCAGTTACGGAAATACTTCCATCTTTTTTCAAATAATTAGCCAGCTCCGTTTTATCAGCTTTAAAATTAAAAGAGCTGTCAACGTAAAATTTATTAGAAGCATCTGAATGCAATATTGGATCTTGCACTCCTGAGATTCTTTTATTTTTCATGTCGATCGGATTTTGGGCTTCTATCTTTCCATCGTTTGTATTTAATTCAAAATAAAAGCTATGCAAATGCTCACTACTGACAGCGTCACTATGGCCATGCCTAGCAGGAGCGATATTCTCAACACGTCTATTATCCATATTAAGGGCGCCAGTCATTGCATTGCTCCCATCTATTTTTAAACACCCAGAAACCTCTTTATCAACATAACTCTTAGTAGTTGCATCGTCATTCGTTTGAGGTGAATCTAAATTTCTCAGTTTTTTATTCTGCATATCATAATCACCGTCATCTGTTAGTTTAAAACCAACACCAGGCAATCCTTTTACTATTTCAATAACTTTTTCATGTGAATATGTGTCTTCAGGTAATTTACCATTCGAGTAACTCATATACAATTGATTTATATTGTTTCATCAAAATTCTTCTTTACTTGTTTCTCAGGTTTGTCAATATATATGAAACTGAAAGGGTCTCTAGTTGCTTTCTCGTATAATTGTTTTGAGACATTGTTTTCACGACATATGAGACTTTTTTCATTAGTACTCGGAAAATCATAAATGGCAAAATGTGAGCAGTTTAATCTAATATCTTTTGGTGTCTTGTAGTAGCTTTGACTCAAATATATGGCGCAGCAGTTTTTATGTCTCCCCTGTATAAAATAGTCAACTAATGGTTTTTGGTTTTTATCACATACAAAATCGTCGAATATCACAATTTTTTGATTGTCACCATTGAGATTTTTTACAGGAATTATTTTATCATTGCTTGCTTCAATGATATCATAACCAGCTTCTTCACTCCATGGTTCGAACTCTTTCATGAGATTCCGATACTTTGACTGCTCTAAGTTTTTTGCATAAAGGTATATTTTATCAAAATACAACAGATTGTGAATCATATGCATCAGTGTGTTTGTTTTTCCCGAACCAGAAGGTCCACAAATGAGCATGCGGAAGCATCGATCAGGCATAAAATCATGTAGTTGTGTGAAGTTTATGGCAACATCGTCGCCAGTATCATAATTAGGTATCTTCATTTATATCATATGGGTATATTGTTTCGATAACATGGTGTATAACATGGTGTTCAACACGGCGTAAAATGTTATTTTTTATATATGAATTTCCATTTTTATGTAAAGTAATAATATAACAAAAATGAGTTTACTTAAGTGGAAAGAACTCGCAAAGAGTAAATCTGAATTAGGGGATAAGATCAATTATGTCCATAATGCAATTACAAAGCATGATATTGATCAGAAGACCAGTCAACAGGGATTTTCAAAAGTATTCCAACCAATTACAAGTAAATTAGATGATGTTATTGATAGTAATCAGGCTTTAAGGTTGCCAAGGAAAAAACGACCACTGAAGAAAGGAGAAGTTCCTGATTACGGCATTGATATAGAGGATGAAGTTCCAGATATGAATCTTGGTGATCTATTTGAACAACCTGTTTTGCCACAGCAAGAAAAACAACTGGTGCCAAAACCACCAACATATGAAGAGTCTTTACAAGATCTTCTGGAAGGAAAAAAAGAGATGTATGTTGATCCTAAGTACTTTCCTGAAGAACCAGAATTACCACCAGAGTATGATGACGACGATGAGATAGATTATGGAATGGATGAAGAAGATATGGAAAATGAGATATTAGGTGATCTTGGTATACCAAATTATGATTCTGTTGAAAAGGTAATAAATCAACAAGAAATGACTGAACGAAAAAACAAAAAATATCTCAATAAGATCGTCAATGCGGCTAAATTTAAAAGAAATCAATTGAAAGCCTACAAAGGAAACGTTACAAAGCAATACAAAAGTGGGAATATAACGGAAGCTGATAGGCAAGAGGAAAACAAAAGAGTGGATCGCGCTATGAAAACTCTGAATGAATACATAAAACATTATCAAAACAAAATGAAAACAATGGAAGGTTCTGGTAGGAAAAAACAAAAAGGTGGCAATGTGATATTTTTTAACAAACCGAAAGAACTCATAAAAAAATTGGATTTGATCATTGGTGAGATATTGGCTGGCAATACAAGCATTGACATGCGAAATATGGGTGTTTCTATATTGGACACATTGTTGAAAATGTCGACAATCAATAGATCACAATATGGTAAATTATACAAACAATATTTCAAAATTTAATGTAACCTAATCACATAATGGAACGAGAGATAGTTTTATCATCTTACAGTGTGAAAAATCAAGGGAACAATAAACCAGAAGATTTTGCGACAAATTTCACCAGACCTGTAACTCTAGACAACAATAAGCAATACGTTATCGGTCTTAACAGAGTCATTAACATGTCATTCACTTGGTTCAATGTCAATGCTGGGTACAAAAATCAATTAATCAAATACAGCTCCGATAATGGTTCAACTTTTAAGGACATTACCTTTCCAGCTGGGGTATGGAATTATACGGACTTTGACAGACATATTAAAAATGTGACGAAAACTGGTGATACGTATCCGATGACTCTTGAATTCAACGAAACAACATTCAGAGTCACGGTTACATTAGCTGCAAATTACCAACTTGATTTAAGAGCAAGTAATTTTAATGAACTGATCGGTTTCGACAAAAAGATATTAGCAAGTGGAACGCATATTGGACCAAGAGTGCCAAATCTCAGTCAAGACACAGACGTACTCAATATTCATTGCGATTTGGTAAACGAAAGTTTAGTTGACGGCGAAGAAACAGACATCATTTATTCATTTTCAACCAGTGTACTACGACCAAGTTACTCCTTCACCCTCGAACCACAAAGAGTTACATTTAATCCTGTGAACAAAACTACAATTTCATCAATCAGAATCATGATAACAGATGGAAAAAGAAGATTAGTGGATCTCAATGGAGCGGATACGTCTTTTTCGCTGATTTTAAAAAGTATCTAATGTAAAAGTATAATGAAACCGTATGAATTTAAGAGGTTTTACCATCCAAAACTTGGTAAATTTGTATTTCAACATAAAGGGTCTGGGCTTATCTTAGACAACATTTTTAAACCATTGAAGAGTGTGGCATCGTCTGTTTTCAAGAAATTTGCTAAGCCATTAGCAAAGAAGGCATTAGAATCAGGGGTTTCCCATGCAGGTGATAAAATTGGCAAGACGGTGGCAGAAAAGTCAGGAGACCTAATAATGAAAAAATTAGCAAATTTGAGAAAAGGAGCTACGGCACAAAGGGCAATAGCCCCATCTTCATCCATTAAACAACAAGATGAAAGTACTGATATGATACTAAATAGATTGATATCCGGATCTGGAAGAAGGCGTAGATTTTTCAAATAAATAACATGACAGCAAAATTATATAATACAATAGTATAAATGGCTTTTAGAACAAGTGAATTATTGCAAAGAAATGAGTTAGTGCGATTTCAACTTGATGATGTAATCCGAGCCCCAGGTAACGGTCAACATCAAGAAAAGAACGGTTATAGATTCACCATCAACGACCGGAGTTCTTTCTATGATTGGTACAATGCTTATTTCGAGGTTCAATTCCAGTTACAAAAAACAGCAGATGGAGCTGGTTACGCAGCAGCCGATAGAATAACGGTGATAAACGGATCTCATTCATTTATTGCACATATGATGATTAAAAGTGCTGGGAAAATTGTTTATGACACTGACAATCTACATAAGGTCACTTTTGTGAAGAATCTGTTGGAATATTCTGATGATTACAGCAGATCAGTCGGTAAAAACAGTTTTTGGTATTTAGACACAGATGGTACGACAGCCAATACTAATTCAGGATATGAATCTAGAAGAGTGCTTACACAAGCTACCAATAATGATGGAACAGGAGGAGCAAAAGATGTGAATTTGATCATACCTCTCAATCGTTACAGTTTTTTTGAAGAGTTGCAGGATAAAATGTTGGTTCCTATGCAGTTGCAATTCAATTTGAATCTCCAGAACGACAATGAACTCATCAATAGGGCAGCAGCAGCAGATGCTGGAAGAGTAGTGATTAACAGATTTCTACTATGGGTTCCAAAATTAACACCAAAAGACAGTATGTACGACAAATTTGTAAGCTCTTTCATGAAAGAACACAAATGGACATATCAGCGTGAACTATATGCAGTGTCAGCACCTGCTAGAGTCAGTGGTTTTTTTCAGATTTCTTCCAGTATCGACAATGTCAAAGCAATTTTCGTTTATTTACAACGGGCTAAAACCGGAGTTGCAACTCAAAATCCATATCTATTCGACACCTTCAAACTAAATGAAGCAAACGCAAACAGTTATTTAACAACATGCAGACTCGAATATGGTAATGGTGTTTTCTACCCAGAAACAGAATATGACAGTGAAAGCAAAGTGAGAATATTCAATGATCTGATGTCTTATGCAATGCGAAAAAATGATTACAACACCGGAACCCAGTTGAATCTTGCCAATTATAACAGCCTGTATTCACTGATCTATTTTGATCTGTCATATCAGGCAGAGAAAGTAACAAGAGACCCTAAACAGTTGATTTTCAGGTACAAACTCAATGCTAATAGTGCAGCAGATTTCAATGTCCATGCAGTTGTATTGTACGAAGAGTCGGTTGTTATTGACAAGGTGGGTAATGAATTGGTTATAGTTTAAGCCCATGAATGACACATATTTATTTGTATATGTTTTGTGACTGGAATTATGTAACATATATTATATGACTGAACTTCATCAAATAAACGTAAGACTGTCAGATAATCAAAAAAAGAATCTGAGTAATGCTTACCATAAAAGGGAAACAATTGTTCTAAGACTGACAAATGATTCTCTTAATGGAAACGACACTCTTTATGTTCCAGCAATGGTGAAAAAACGATTGCAAAAAAATCGACAATTGAACAAAGGAATGGACATTAAGCTTGCTAAGACCAATATCAGAAAACAAGTAGGCGGAAGTCTTTTGAGCACCGTATTGTCACTTGGTATGAGAGCTCTACCAGCAATTGGTAAAACCCTTGGGTTGAGTGCTCTTGGTGGTTTAGCAGAAGCCGGAGCTAAAAAATTGTTAGGATCGGGTCAAAAAGGTGGTGCTATGCCATTACCCATGATGATACCTTTCCAGGCGATCAACAAACTGATGCCATATCTGAATATGTTTACAACCAAACAGCAAAGAGACATAATGAATGCGGCTCAAACAGGATCTGGCGTTAAAATAACACCGACTAAAACACAATCAGGTGGATTTCTAGGAACTCTGTTAGCTAGCATTGGAATTCCTTTGGCTTTGAATCTTGTCAAAAAGCTAACGGGAAGAGGAGCACCTAGGGTAGGTAGACCAAGATTGCATGGTGAAGGATCACCTAGAATGGGAATGCCCCCTCCATTTTATAGTTATCCGCCATATGTGACTGGTAATGGTAGAAAAAAAAAAACATCCTCAACCAAAAAAGGAAAAGGGTTACTATTGGGAAAAAACAGTCCATTCAATGGCATACCCATTTTGGGGGCAATATTGTGAAACCAAAATTTCACAAAAACATACCTATGTCCAATCACGATCTGAAAAAATGGTGTAAATATTTGAACATACCAATCAATGATGTACTGTCAAGAGATGAAAAAGTTCCACACAACCATAAACAGGCGTTATTTATTTACAATCTGGAACCAGCTTATATGAGCGGAAGTCATTGGGTTGCAACATATGTCAAAGATAATGTGATAAATTATTTCGATTCGTTTGGTATGCCCCCATTTCAAGAGATTGTAAATCATGCCAAAAAGAAAAATCTCACTTTGTTACATCAAAACAATCAGATACAAAACATACAAACAACAACTTGTGGGTATTTCTGTTTATACTTTCTAAATGAAATGAATAAGGGCAATTCGTATTATGATTTATTACAAGTGTTCGACATAAATGATACAATGAAAAATGAGAGATTTATCCAACATTATTTCAGAAATATCTAACTTATATATATTATGAAATCATATTGTGTTAAACAAAAGAAAGTGACTGAATGTGTTGAACCTTCAGGTTACAAAACAGCTAAAAATGGCAGACTAATGTTCTTTTGCACTTGTGCTGAATGTGGTATTACAAAGACCAAATTTGTTAAACAACAGGGAAACTAATCAGCCCGTTGGGAGCGGGCTTACTCAGTGATATTGCTAATACTGGAACAGAATTATTTTTAACTAAAGGAGTACCTTATCTTGGCAAAAAAGCCGTTGAAATGGGTAGATATTATGGTTCCGAATTGATGAGAGACCCAAAATTGCAGAAAAAAGCAATCGATTATGGTTTGAGAAAAATGAATCCTCTACTTCATAAAGTGGGATCAGAAGCTCTCAATCAATTGTCAACAAAAATAAGACCGAATAAAAAATACACAACAAACAGAAAAGATCTTGATGGCGGTGCTGTTGACATTCACAAAGCTATTGGTAAATTACCGAAACCAAAAGGCGGATGGACATTACCTGGGCATCATTACACCGGACCTTATAATGATTTAGAAAATCAACTGAAGTATGACCCAAAAACTGGTCAAATATTGGAAATATATGATATGCCCACTGGAAAAACTGATGCAATAGCAATGCAACACGATGTTGATTATTCAGTATGTAAGGATGATAGGAAATGTAAAAACAAAGCAGATAGGAAAATGGTCCAAGCTTTAGACAACGTACCGTATAATGAAAGACAATGGGGGCATTGGTTGGCAAGAAATGTTATCAATACAAAGCAGAAACTAGGTCTTGGAGTTTCAAAAAACGGAAAAAGCCGTCGGGTAACTGGCAAGAAAAATTAGCAGATGAATTACATGCATCCATAAGACGCAACTTTACTCGGCGGCGTGTGATCGTAAATCATATTGACGAAATATGGGCAAGTGATCTGGTTGAAATGCAACAGTTTAGCAAATGGAATAAAGGTTATCGGTATCTTCTTATGGTTATTGATGTTTTCAGCAAATACGGTTGGATTGTACCATTAAAGGATAAGAAAGGTGAATCTGTCACTGAAGCATTTAAAACAATATTCAAGGAAGGTAGAAAACCACAGTATTTATGGGTTGATAAGGGTAAAGAGTTCTATAACAAACACTTGAAGGACTTATTAGAGAAAAATGGAATACATATGTACTCCACTGAAAATGAGGAGAAATCCTCAGTGGTTGAAAGGTGGAATAGGACAATCAAATCCAAAATGTGGAAACAGTTCACTGTTCAAGGTAATACACAGTATTTAGACATGCTGCCCAAACTAGTAAAACAGTATAATAATACAAAACATTCAAGCATAAAGATGACACCCGTTGAAGCATCTAACAAGAGGAATGAAGGAACCGTTTACTTCAATCTATATGGTGATACAGAAACATTGAAACAAAAACCAAAATTCAAGGTTGGTGATAAGGTTCGAATATCTAAGTATAAACGGAATGTGTTTGACAAGGGTTACACACCAAATTGGACCGAAGAAGTGTTTACAGTTGATAAGATCCAATACACTAATCCAATAACATACAAACTAAAAGATCTCAGAGGTGAAGACATTCAAGGGAGTTTTTATGAACCTGAATTATTAAAAGCGAAGCAGGATATTTTTCGTATTGATAAAGTAATTCGGAGGGACTATAAGAAGAAACAAGCTCTAGTGAAATGGAAGGGATACAGTGATGATTTCAATAGTTGGGTACCATTGAAAGACATTGAAAACATATGAATTGTGGCGAAACAAACGCGCATAAATACTTATAAAAAAATAAAAATATATACTTATATTATATGGACAAGTTTGAAAATGAAGAAAAGTTTGGTTTCTATTATGAGAGCGATCAAGACTCTGGTTCAGATTCCGATTGGTCACCATCGCAAGAAAGTATATCTGAAGAAAGCTGCTGCAGTTCGCAGGAAACAAGCCAGGAATCTGATGAAGAAATATAAAACATATTAACATATGGAATTCAGAGGAAGCGAAATAATTGAAACCATGGCTGTAAGAAAAGTGATCACAGAAATGATTTGTGAAATAGTGGTCAGGAACGCAGGTTATATGCATTATGTTCATTCAGAAGCAGTACCATTGTTGATCAAAGCATTGAAAACAGGAGGACCAAAGAAAGAAATCGGGAAAATGTTTCACATCATAGATGTCAAAATGGATTTTTTGTTCAGAGAGTTTAAAAGGTACAGCGATTTTTTGAAACCATTGAAATTGATACAAAATATATAAAAAATAAAATATATAGTAATATAATATGGAAGATCGAAGACCAGTTGGCCGCCCAAGATTTTATACTGATGAAGAAAGAAGAAAAATAAAAACCGACTACATGTTGCATAAAGAATGGTACTGTAAAATATGCAACAATGGTAGAAACTACACTCTTGCTGGCAAACATTGCCATTTAAAAACAAAGAAACATTTCAAAAATTCATTTACATATAATACGGGTTACATTTATGATAAACATGAAAATAGCAATTAATTTATTCATATCACTTCTCTTTTAAAAAAGTTAAATACATACTTCCCGTATGTGTTGAACTGTAAACGCACCATAATTTGACTTAAAGAATTATTATCTATAGATATATTATAATGGCAAATAATATGATAAATATTATGAACCGAAGTTCGCTTCAAAATCTGAGCAAAGAAGAATTAATAGAATTGATTATAAAACAAAATACAAAACCAGTGCCCGCACCGAGGACAAAAACAAGACCGATCTCAAAACCAAGAAAGAGTGTAAAAGAACTTGTTGACTATTTTGAGAGGCAGAGACTGCCTGCTCCTCCTTCTGAATGGCTGGAAGAAATAGAACAATTAAACAGACCAGTGCCAGCACCTAGATCCAAAAAACGACCAATTCCATTACCGAGGACCATAATACAAGAAACGAACAAAGCTTTAAAAGGGTTTACGAAGTCTTATGAAATCAACATAAAAAACAGCAAAGACCCACTTATGCAACTGCAAAATACAAGAAAGGCTGTTGCCATTCACATTGGAAAAATATTAAAATCAATGAAAGGTCTAAAGTTTGTTGAAACACTGAGGGTCACATTTGAAAAGCAAACAGGGCGAGAAGAAAAAATCATCAAAACGGCTTATTTCAACAGTCAACCACAAACAATAACAAATGACACACAAATTGAACTAGCTTTATCTTTGTCAAAACAAGTCATACTAAACAAGATTGCAGTTTGGATTTCAGAGGGATCTGGTTGGACTATTCAATCTGTTGAAAATCATTATATCAATGTGGTAAAATACGAGCCAATGAAAGGATCTTCTTACATCAAATTACCAAATGAACTCAAACACAGTGCAAAAGGATTGATCAACATGAAAAATGAGGATAATGAATGCTTCAGGTGGTGCCACATAAGACATCTCAATCCTCAAGACAAATACCCACAGAGAATCAAAAAATCAGACAAAGCATTCATTGAAAATTTGAATTATTCAGGAATTGAATTTCCAGTGACTACCAAACAGTACAACAAAATAGAAAAGCAGAATGAAATTAACATCAATGTTTTCGGTTATGAAAACAAACAAAAATATCCCATTTATGTGTCAAAAGAAAAGTATAAAGATTGCATGAATCTGCTTCTTATAACAGAAAATGAAAACAAGCATTATGTGTTGATCAAAGATTTCAACAAATTCATGTACAATCAAACAAAACACAAGGAAAGGAAGCACTTCTGTATGCATTGCTTACAATGTTTCAGTTCTGAAAGAGTATTAACTGATCATAAAGAAAACTGCATACAAGTAAATGGCACACAAGCTATCAAAATGCCAACAAAAGATGATAACATACTAAAATTCAATAATTTCCATAAACAACTACCAGTACCATTCGTCATTTATGCAGATTTTGAAGCTATAACAGAAAAGATATCCGGTTGCCAACCTAATGATGATAAATCGTACACAGAGGCTTATCAGAGACACACAGACTGTGGTTATGGATATAAGGTTGTGTGTTGTTATGATGATAAATACACAAAACCAGTACAAATTTATAGAGGTGAAAAAGCTGTTTACAAATTTATGGAAGCTATGCTAGAGGAAGTTAAATATTGCAAGAAGATCATGAAAAAATATTTCAATAAACCATTGAGAATGACTGAAGATGATGAAAAAGAATTTCAAAAAGCTAATGAATGTCATATCTGCAATAAAAAATACAATGAAAATGATGTGAGAGTTAGAGACCATTGCCATATCACAGGTAAATACAGAGGATCAGCTCACCAAGATTGTAACCTAAATTTCAGATGGACTGAGAAAATACCAGTTATGTTTCACAATCTCCGTGGGTATGACAGTCATTTTATAATGCAAGAAATTGGTGAGATAGTTAAAAAGCATACATACACAAACAAGAAAGGTGAAACATGCCAAATGAATATCAATGCCATACCAAACAACATGGAAAAGTATATGGCTTTCATGCTTGGTAATCATCTGACCTTTATTGATAGTTTTCAATTCATGAGCTCAAGTCTTGATAAACTGGTGAGCAACCTACCAAAAGAAGCATTAATATATACTTCTCAAAAATTCAAAGGTAAAGAGCTTGATTTGATGAGTAAGAAGGGAGTATACCCATATGACTTTATGGACAGTTTTGAAAAATTCAATGAAAAGCTGCCACCAAAAGAAGAATTTTACAGTATATTAAATGATGAGCATATCTCAGGTGATCAATACAAACATGCTCAAAATGTATGGAACACTTTTGATCTAAAAAATATGGGCGAGTACCATGACTTATATCTTAAATCTGACATCCTTCTGTTAGCTGATGTGTTTGAAAACTTTCGAAAGACCTGTCTGCAATACTACAAACTAGACCCCTGTCATTATTTTACCAGTCCTGGGCTTTCTTGGGATGCTATGTTAAAGATGACTGACATTAAATTGGAGCTTATGACTGATATTGATATGTTTCAATTCATTGAAAAGGGCATGCGTGGTGGTACATCATACATAGCAAATCGATACGGCAAAGCTAATAATAGATACATGAAAACGTATGATGAGAAGGCGCCCTCAAAGTATATAATGTATCTAGATGCTAACAATCTGTATGGTTGGGCAATGAGCCAATACCTTCCAACTGGTGGTTTTAAATGGTTGGCTAAAAACCAGATTGATCAGATAGACCTAGCCAAGTATAAAGAAAATAGCAATAAAGGTTTGATATTAGAAGTTGATTTGGAATATCCCAAAGAATTACACGATCTGCATAATGATTATCCGCTAGCAGCCGAAAAGGTCAAAGTCAACAAAGATATGCTTTCTAATTATTGCCAAGAAATAGCCAATAAATTTAATGTATCAACTGGTTTAGTTCATAAACTGATACCTACATTAAGCAACAAAGAAAAGTATGTTCTTCATTATAGGAACCTACAATTGTACACCGATCGTGGTTTGAAAATAACTAAAGTCCATCGAGCACTAGAGTTCAATCAATCCGCATGGTTAAAGCAATATATCGATTTCAATACGCAGAAGAGAACCAATGCCAAAAATGCTTTTGAGAAAGACTTCTTCAAGCTTATGAACAACAGTGTATTTGGCAAAACAATGGAAAATATTAGAAAGCGAGTAGATGTCAGATTGGTAACTGATGAAAACAAACTGTCAAAAATGGCTGCTAAACCAACATATGTCAGTAGCAAGATCTTTAATGAAAATCTAGTGGCAGTGCATAAAATCAAAGAAACACTAACCCTAAACAGGCCGGCATATGTGGGTATGTGTATCCTAGATCTTAGTAAGACACTAATGTATGATTTCCACTACAATTTTATCAAACAAAAATACGGCAGCAGAGCGAAATTATTATTCACAGACACAGACAGCTTGACCTATGAAATTGAAACTAATGATGCGTATCAAGACTTTTGGAATGATAAAGACAAATTCGATAACAGTGATTATCCCGAAGATTCACCATATTTCGACAAGACAAACAAAAAAGTAATCGGTAAATTCAAAGACGAGGCAGCAGGCATACCGATAACCGAATTCGTCGGATTGAGATCGAAAATGTATTCATATATTAAAGACAATGACAAAGGCGGAAAGACGGCAAAGGGAATCAAGAAAAATATTATTAAGAAGAACATCACTCATGAAAATTACAAAAACGTACTGTTCAACAGCGAACAAATGCAACACACCATGAAAACGATCAGAAGCAACTTGCATCAACTTGGGAGCTATGAGCTTAATAAAGTATCATTATCCTGCTTTGATGACAAGCGATATATTCACAACAATGGTATGACAAGTAATGCATACGGTCATTACAACATTAACACACTAAAATAACATTTCTTTTAAAGGATTGAACACAAAATGTCCAACCAGAAAAAAAACCAAAATTTGAACCATTTGGTTGTATTTTCGGTTTTGGTTAATTTATGGGTTAACTTTTCATTGGTTGAAAATCACGGGGAAACCCCCTTTATTTATTTCCGAGAATGCCATGCTTTGTGATTTTTCTAAGAAAGTCACGCATTTTAAATAACATATAGTTCCAAAATAAATTTTGCGTTGGATCCATTCTGCCTCGCCACGGCATAGATTCGCAGAAATATAAAACATATAGATTTCCAAGAATATGAGACCGAAAATACGAGATCAAAAATATGTAACCGCCAAATGTAAAGTAGTATGGAGTTGGGTTGGGATGAGAGC
>NC_090871.1:45800893-45805893 GCF_036669935.1 Montipora foliosa | reverse complement strand
CTGATTCTGTATTAAATTTAAGTTTCATTTTGCATTTACTTGTTCATCCACGCTTTTTGGAAAAGCGTTACGTACACTGTACCACGTGCTTAGACTTAAACACACACCTGAGGTAGCTCCTATAGTTGTTTTTACGAGCAATTGATCTCCTTGGTTAGTAATACGATGAAATGTGGATGACCTCGGTACGTTGTTAACCAAATACGTTCCAGGAAGTTTCCTCCTTTTTCTGCTGTAATGAAATAGACGTCTCAGCCTTTTCTCTGTAAATCTGTTCGGTTCTCGGGCACGTCTATGTCGATGCTAACGCAAATCACAACTAAAGTAAACACACTTTTGCTTATCGAGACCTGTATTTCTCCTTTGGCATTAAGTCTTTATTATCATTGAGAATCTAATAACTGTACAGCGCCTTTCAAACTACATCAAAGTTATTTTCTAAAGACCTGATCACAGTCCCCACTGATGACATCAAATCGTGTAAAACTAGAAAATAACTATACACACAAGGTGGCAGTGAACACGATCGCTAATATGGCTAGTTGAACAAAGGATATAAGCTAGACCATTACAAGAACAAACGCAAAAAAGACGCAACAGACAAAACACTTATCTCCGTAGTCAATGGTACACTGAGCGGGAGGCTGTTTGTTCGCGGTAAAAATGGTACAAGAGTGAGGCCATTTGTTCGCTGTGCCGATGTTTTTACTTTGTCTTCAGAAGATTCCAATATGGCGTCCATTTGTTTGTGGAGTTATTTTCTTTGTCGCTGTCATCTTCAGAGTAGTTCTCAATAAGGTAGCCGCTGCTTATTAAAGAATTGGTATTTGACTTGTATCACTTTCAAAAGTTGCTTCCATTTCAGTTACATTCGAGTATATTCTTGTTTCATTCAGTTCGCGGAACGACCCGTTTCGAAGCTGACGCTTGACATCTTTTAGTGTAGGTCTACAGCGAAAAGCGTATGCCTTTCTTTGTATGTGTTTTGAGCGGCCTAAGAAGAAATCGATTAAGCCAACGCAACGTCAATCTTCTTAAATCCAAACAACGACGCATCACAGTGCTCTTCATGATCTTGGATTACGTGGTTTGCTTTAAATAAGCAAAGTGAACAGTGCCACGTGGCTTCTATTGTGCATTACCCAATCAAAACACCGTCACGGGCTTTCTACTGTGCATTGCCCAATCAAACACCGCCACGTTTTTCTACTGTGTATTTTGCTGCACAGGAAAAAAAAAACTGAAATCTAAAGTGTTTTATAACTAGAGCCCCTACGGGCCCGAGTAATAACTATTGATACACAGTTTTTAGAAAGAGCAGAAGGAAGTTTCCGTGACGGTCGATCGAGAATAAAATATTTACGACACGAAAACAACATTAATTTTGAACCGTGAATATAGAATATAAAAAGTTACGATCAGCGACAAACATTTAATTTGGGAGATTTTTGCTACGTTCAATTTTGTTATTCTACTTTTAGCTGCACATATTAATCGCAAAATCGAGAGTGACATGGCCGGAATTCAGCGGGCGCCGTGATTACGCTACCGCGGCATGTTTACTCGCCAAACAGTGAAGCATCTGTGTCAAATGATGGCAAGATACTGGGTTTTTGTAAGTTTCTTTTTCGGTCAGGTGTTATAAAGTTTGACAATATAATGAGCGAAGTCAAAACAAAGATCACAATCGCCCAACTCTTGAGGTTGACGATTTGTTTGTGCAAAGTCAAAATTTACTCTCCAAGACGCGTACGACGTTATTTATCACCAGGTAATTCCATCACTTTGGAAATAGCAGCTACTTTATTATTCATCGGCGTCACAATTTTTCACTGATTTTGGGGCTCATTTTGTTGAAACTCAAGCACGCTTCCAACAGACCTGTTTATTTTCGTGAACCCTTCCTGCTTACAGAGCAATACTAAAAAAAAATCTCCCATATCACATTTCAACCTTAACCACAGAATCCTTTTCCAGCGAAAAATGTTTTGAAACAAACAACATATTTGCTCTTAGAGGCGAAAACCTCTTCCTATTTCATTGCGTGCGTGAAGACAAGAAACTCAATCGTGTCAAATTACCATGTGCTTCAGGTTCAAACCCTTTCCTGAAAAACCTTTTCCTTGAATAATGATGCACAAAATAGTCGGCAAGCTTTCTTTCAAATAATTCTTGACTGTCACATTTCCAATTATTTTTTTTACCTGACTTTGTTGAACCCATACGTTACCAGATAATTTTCCATTTGGTTTCAGTGTTGTACATAAAACTACACTCGTGATAAATTATTGGAAATACAGCTCATTTTGATTTCGGCTCGACGGGCGAAAGATTGTTGTCGAAGTCCATTACTCGTCGCTTTTATACCGGAGAATTTTTCATTTGGTTTCAGTGTTCTACATAACAGCACACTCATTAGAAATACAGCTCACTTTGATTTCGGCCCGACGGGCGTTAGATTGTTGTCGAAGTCCATTACCCGTCGCTTTTAAGATTCCAGGTATTTGTTTTCACCGCCAGCCTAGTTTATCCAACAACTGACTTTCCATTATTGAACTCCATAAGGGTATATTTTGTTTAAAGATCCACTAATACGCCATTCGCGTTACATGACTTTCGACACCACTGCAGGCTGTGTCCACCAGAGAAATCTACGCATTTCCACTACCTTCTCTATCCTAAGAAAATGCGAGCAGAAGGCTCTATGCACAAAGACACCACTTAGCAGGGGAGTGACAGGTAAGACTTTTACCGACACGAAAAAAAAAACACCCAACAATTGCCACCCATTTTCCGACTTGGATTTCCATACGGCAACCCAGTAAAAATAAAGACAAAATGAAATAAAACTTGGTTACTTACATATAAGAAAAAGCTGGTAAAAATCTTTAACGCTTTTCTATTGAGTTAAACTCAACAGAAAAACCACATAGTACATCTGCGAAGGTAATTTTTAATTTACGATCAGACATATTCCAAACAGGTGCCTTAAAGCTTGCTAACTGGCATCCACTATCTTTTAAATACAATATTGCATTGTTAAAACTGGTGCACAAGGCTCATTGGGAGAATCTACCATCGCCTTGGGTGACAGTATAATCTGTGGAAGAACATCGAGACATGTGTCTAGGACACCTGAATCTGTTGTTTTACCTCGTTTCAACTCGAGATTTGCGCAGTAATCGATTAGATACAGAGGCGCGGAGCTAAGGAACAACACCTTAACCAACGATCGTTCAATTGTAGAAGCGAGTTCCAAATCTTTACCAACCAAGTTGAAAGACTGCAGGATTCTTAAATTTTCATTTTCACGCTACGTCAATTTCCACTCCAGATTTTAGCGACTATGATTATAATAATAACAATAATAATAATATTGATAATAACAATAATAATAATAATAATAATAATAATAATAATAATAATATCTATCTATCTTTATTATTTATAACGCACCCGTTAACATATGAATAGGATCACATGCGCGTTACAATAAGTTAATTAAACTATAAAAACCATTACTATACATATATAACTAAAAATTAAATTAAAAATATAAATAAGACAGATATATACATATATAAAGTTAAATAAAAATTACAAGTAATTAAATGTTATAGGCATTAGTAAATAGAAATGTCTTCATTAAAGTCTTGAATCGATTGAAATTGTCCTTTTCTCTAATATATCTCGGCAAAGCGTTAAAAAGATGTGTGGCAGCAACAGCAAAGGCCCTATCAACCAAAGTTTTCAAAGTTTTTTTTACCATAAGGCTCTAGAAAACGTTCATTGTTCCTGCGTAAAGAATAGCTGCTAGGGCGTTGTAATGTTACGAAGCTTAGAATATAATCAGGAGCAAGACCATGAATGGCTTTAAATGAAAGTGTTAAGATCTTAAAGGTCACTCTTTCATTTACTGGTAGCCAGTGTAAAGACCGTAAGACTGGTGTAACGTGGTCGTACCTGGGTGCGTTAGTTATTAATCTGGCTGCAGCATTTTGTACACGCTGTAGCTTGGATATGGATTTCATGGGCAGTCCGTAGAGCAGGCTATTGCAGTAATCAAGTCTACCAATGACTACAGCATGAACAAGTGTTCGTGCAGTTCCGACAGATAGGTATTTTCTGATCCTTCTAATATTGTGGATATAGTAGAACGCAGTTTTACAAGTGTTGTTAATATGTGGTAGCAGGGTCATATTTTCGTCAAATAGCACTCCCAGATTCCGAGCAATCGCGGCTGTTGCTACAGCAGAGTCGCCAACAGACAAGGTTTTAATGTTGACCTTATTAAGTTGTTGCTTCGTACCAATTATCAGAAATTCTGTCTTGGTGTCATTAATTTTCATCTTATCCATAATCATCCATGCACGAATTGCCTTTATTCAGTTTTCCATGGCTGCAATAGATTCTTCTTCCGTGACGGTGCATCCTGGCTTAAACGACAGATACAGATGTGTGTCATCTGCGTACGCATGCACACAAGGAAGGTACTTTTCGATTATAAAAAGCTTACTAGAATACAAGGTGAATAACAATGGTCCAAGACACGAACCTTGAGGCACTCCACACGTTGTCATGAATACCTTAGAGACTCCACCGTCAAGTGTCACTCGTTGAGATCGACCAGACCAATATGACGAGAACCACTCTAAAGCTTTGCCAGATATGCCAAAGGATTTCGTTAGACGTTTCAACAAGACACTATGATCGACTGTGTCGAACGCAGCGCTTAAATCTAAGAGAACTAGTAGTGTTACATGCTGTTGATTCAGAAGGATGTCGGTGTAAATTTTAAGCAGTGCTGTCTCCGTGCTGTAACGTTTCCTGTACGCTGACTGTAACTTGGAAGACTTTTTAAATTTAAAAACATGTTTCGACAGAAACTTCTGTCATCTTCAGTTTAAATTACAAAGTACAGAGTTGAATATATAGTGTGAACCAAAATGCTAATTAGCTTTAAGAACGAAAGGAAACATGATAATGTAAAAAATTACAAA
>NC_090871.1:45778393-45783393 GCF_036669935.1 Montipora foliosa | reverse complement strand
GGCGGTTGTCAATTCTAATCAGCGAATTATACCACAAACTTTGGTTAAGAAAGTGATTCTCTGAAATTATCCGGTCTTCGAAATTAGTTTCTGCCCAAATTTTCAGAACTTCACGAATAGAGCTATCTTTACTATCTTTAAATTGAAGAATATTTTTGAAGTCATTTGTGTTAAGGTCGCCAGTAAGAGCTGTTTTTCAGCCGAAAGCCTTTAACTCAAGATCAAAGAACAGTTCAGTTCATTCTGATCACGCGACAGAAAGCCAGCAAAACAAAATTTATGTCATAATTAAACGTTCTGCAATGAAACGTCATCCCAGATAAAGAGAGTCAGTTGAGTAATTTTTCGTTACTCGTGGAAATCAATTCATCCCCGGGTGGAAGGTGACCCAGTGCCCCTACGATTAAAGTATTTTCTTTATATTCTCTTGACAACGATTTCAAATAAGGCTCAAAAAGTCAGGACCAGTCTTTTATCCAGCACCTGATCGTATCATCCTTTTTCTTACACAGGGTGTGTTGAAAGTACGGAAACGAGTGACCTTGATGGTTTTGTCTGTTACTACACTCTTTGAAATTACCTGGATTTCAGACAACGTAATTCACGTTTTGAAGGACTTTGGCCTCTGCGCAATCAGCGATGTTGCAATTCCCATTACTCACACAATGATTGCCTTCAATTCAGCTGTCAACCCGTTTGCCTATGCTCTGATAAACCAAAGATTCAGAGAGAAGATGAAAGGAATGCTATGCAATAGCTCATCTGCAAGTGAAGGAAATATCAAAGGTGATCATGATCATCCACAAATCATCAGACTCCGGCATCACTAGGCACTCACTCCAGAGGAGAGCTTTGTTTTGGTTCAAATGCCACCGACCACAAAAGTTTAACAAAATATGAGCTATAGAACGTGATTACTAGTTTTGTCTCTCAATTTATAATTATAACATTTTTTCCTCTTTCCTGCAAGAAATGTCAATGATCGATGATTCATATCAGGGTTTACGTAACGGCTTTACTGCCCCTCTTTCATAATGTGTCTGAGAAGATCTAGAGTCCTGTGATTGAAAAGGACACGTGACAGAAGAGCATATGTATTTGCTTTGAAGTGCTACAAAACCTCATTATTTGTCTGAGAAATCAAGAGTGCAAATATCGTAGTTGACGTTTTTTCTACCTTAGCTGTTACTATGCTTAGTGTCAATTGGAGAATTGTCTCTTACATTTCACAAACATCCTTTAACCTCTTTAAATGGCTTTCATTGTCAATTTCACACATAGGGTGAACAAATCGAGTTCAAGTACTATGTTTGTCAGAGTCCAGTCGAAACCTATACAAAGAGCGATGGTTGTAAGTTTAAAGATCTCTTCGCATAGTATGTACACATAATTGTCGACCATCATTATGTTGTCTTTGTTGTATCTGATATGTTCACTGACATAACGTAACCAGAATTTACCATTTTGTTAAAAGTGTATATTATATTTGTTGTTATGAAACTTCAAGCATTGATAGTGATCCTCGTAATATTTTTTTCCTCTCCCCAGACTTTCCGTGCGCTTTCCAGTGCTAATTGATTTCCACAAGATTGAATTAGATAAGAGTGTTGTTATGGCATGGGTGGGCTCTCAAGTACGGTGGCCCAGTCGCAAATTAATCTATTTTTAGAATACTCGTTCCCGCGTAAATAACTTGTCATGTCTCAGAAAACAACATGGCAGAAGCAGTCACGTGTGACATGGCTTCTTCTGATTGGTTAAAATTGGAGGCCCTTTGTTTGTTTCCCGCGCAATGTAGCTTAAATAAAATCTATTTGTGACTGTGCTGGGGCAAGGCCGCAAAGTGATAGATCAACACTCTTATCTAATTCACTCTTGATTTCTATAATTCCCTGTTTGCATCCTGATTAGTTCTGCTTGGGTTACCCAAGGTCCAGTCACAGTGGAAATAAAGTTAATCAGTAAACCAGTTGTAGAGATACTCAGCCGTACGCTATATAAACTCAAGTTACATTATGTTCCTACTCCGCTTCGCTCGCCGTCCGCACGTGTACCATGTCTCCGATGATCTGCGTATCTCTTCATTTCATCTTTGGATTACTGATCGTTGATCCTCATTTCTTCACCTTTTGAGAAACTGAGTGGTGCTTCTAGAAGTTTTGTTCTCATTACTCGTCCATACAGAGCTGTGTGAGGTGGGATACCAGTTGAACTATGTGGTGTTGCTCTGTAGCTTATTAAGAATATGTTCTACTCTTGCTTCTAGTTCTTGTTCTCTACGTTCACTGTTTTGCAAATTCGCTTAAATGTTCCTCGTGAACCTTTCACATATTCCATTGGCCTCAGGCAATAATGGCGTGATCTTTCTGTGCTGTATTCCCATGTGCTGTACAAATCTTGAAAAAGATTCTGAGTTGAATGGAGGAACATTGTCTGTTCGAATCTTAGCAGGTATCTGGTGTCGAGGTATTATATTGTCCAAGTGTGGAATAACTGATTCAGCGCTTGTTGAGTTCGCAACTTCGACTTTCGGAAATCTGGAGTAGTCATCAATTACGACTAGTAAGTGTTGACTTGACCAGATGGTAGAGGACCAAAAAGATCTGCTGAGACTTGAATCCATGGATCTTCAGGGAGTCTTGACATCTGTATTGGCTCTCTGATTAACTGTCTTGTGACCGCTTGACAGGAAAACAGCTGTTAATCTTGTCCTCAGTGAGTGTACCAATGAAGGGGAACTATACTTTCTCTCTGATCATTGCTTTTGTCTACTGATGCGATGTCTACTGATCTGTTCTGCAGAGACTCCCGTATGACTATTGTTGTCCCTCTTAAAACAAGGTTGCCTTCTGCATTAACGCTCAGCTCATTTTTCACAGTCTGAAATGATCTGAAAGTCTTGTTGTCCAACCCTAACTCTTGATTGTTCATGCGATACAAGTTGTTGATTCTTATACTTTCAATGACCCTCTGTAAGGCGTGATCGTTCAATGTTTCTCTCTTAACTTCTTCATGATTGCAACAGGTGTTGACTGTTGTAAGACCAAATTGATGTATTCTTCTGCAATTTTCTCTTCCCGACAATTGGTTTGAGTTTGCTTCCTCGGGTGCCTTGAAGAGTAATCTGCTGTCTGAGCCAAGTGCATACACTACGTTGGGCTGGCATGGCTGTAATCTGAGGGACCATATCTCGATCATGGGCGATGGCCCTGATAGATGATTGCTTAAGATGGATGTTAGAGGCTTTTGGTCTGTACTGGCTTGCCATAGCAATATAAATGATAATGTTCACACCCTCATACAACGGGCAATGCCTCCCGCTCTGTTTGCGAGTATCTTTGCTCTGTCTGGGTGAGGGTCCTACCCCCATAGTCTATGACGGAAGAGTCAACATTGTCGTGTTTCAGTGTGAAGATTGCTCCCACTCCAACTGGGCTCGCATCAACTATGATTTCTGTGGATTTCGACATGTCAAGGTAGGCCAATGCTGGCGCTGACTGCAGGGTTTCCTTCAAAGTCACAAAAGACTTTTGATTCGCTGGTGTCCAGTTCCATGAGCTATTGTTGTGTGTCAACTCTCTCAATGGTGCTGTGATGGTTGCATAATCTTGAATAAATCTTAAGGAGTAACCAGTCATGCCAAGGATGCTTCCTAATTCTTTGATGTTGTTAGGTGGCGCCAGAGTTTGAATGCCTTCAACCTCCTTTAAGTCATTGGGTCAGGTTTCATGCCCCATCACTGAAGATGAATCCAAGAACTCCAGGGACGACTTGAATTGTTAAATTCACATTTCTTCGCAATGAGAGTTAGATTGTTGTCAGAATCTTTTTGCAGGACTTGGTTGAGGGTTCTATCAGGCTCTCCTTGAGTTTTACCAAAGACGATTGAGATGTTGATAGCTCCTGGGGTGTCTGCAAGTAGTTGCGAGATTGCATGTTGGAAAATTTCCGCTGCTGCATTGATACCGAAACTCAAGTGCTTGTACCGAAACAGTAAGGTGTGAGTTGCAAATGTTGTGATATATCAACTTTCTGGTGCCAGTGTCAGCTGGTGGTACCCTGAACGCAAATCAACTAAGCTTTGAAAATACTCAACTTCCACGAATCTGCCTGATGATGGATGATGTCATCTACTGTCGGGGTAATATGTCTTTCTCTCTCAATAGCCGTGTTTGCAGCCCGCATGTCAACACACATTCGGATCTTTTCAGGTGCATTGGGCTTGGGTGGTACAACTATTGGGCTTACCTATGGCGTTGGGCCATCCACTTTTTCAATCACATTATCTTCAAGTAATTGCTCTATTCCATTCTGAACCTTTGCTTTCAGGTGAAATGGGATTCTTCGATGTGGCTGTGCAATTGACTTTACGCATGAATCAATGTGCAGTTTGACCTCATAGTCCTTCAACTATCCAATCCTTTCTTGGAAGATTTCAGGATACTTGTTGATGATCTCGTCTGTGTTTGCACTTCCTGTGGTAGGTAGGTGGTCAACGTTGCCGCTTACTTATATAAGTTCCAAGTCCACGCATGAGCTAAATGAAAGGAGGTTTCCCGGATTTCCCGTCGTGACATAAATGTTGTGATGAGGTCTCGGCCCTTAGACGCGGCATGTGCTTAGAATTTTCCTCATAGAGATATAGGCTTATATGAGTTGTACGTCAGTATCTCTTGTGCCGTGCTGGACAACTTGACCTCTATGCCTTTTGTCTTGATGTAGTTCTCGTTGATTTTCTGGTAGGTGCTCTGATCAATTATGTTGCAGTATCCGCTGTTACTGTAATAGGACTCCCAGCGATGATTATTTCAAACTCGGACAGAGTTTTTGTTTGCTTGATGGATGCTTGATAAACATAGTCTTGATCTTCATTGTGCTCTCCACATGTAGGTTGACTTTCTCTCGTGTTGAACGATGAACTATTCGCCGGTCTTTACGGATTATAACTTTAGTTCCTTTCGCGAGGACGTGATAAAGGTGAGGCTCCTGTGTCTCTGTTT
>NC_090871.1:45760887-45765887 GCF_036669935.1 Montipora foliosa | reverse complement strand
ATAACTCACAGATTGGGTCAAAATACTCAGTAATCATGTTTGACTCGATTGATATCACCATAGCAACAGTCAGGTGTTTGATTGCCATTACAAGCATCGCTGGAAACTTACTCGTATGTGCCGTCGTAACGCGTCGTGATATGAGGTACACAGTTGGCATCAACACCATTCAAAGAGGTTTTTGATTGGGGGCTGCAAATCTACTCCATTTGTCATTTGTCATTTACATTTTGGGCCATTTGGCAGCTGTCAGTTAACTGGCTGTTAATAATTAACTGAACACCTGAAATCATTCCTCTTTGACCCATAAATAAATTAATTTAAATATATTAAATGCAAAATCCTTATTTCCTACTATTTCTTCACCATCATCCCAGGCTCCTCAATTTATTAAAAAGAACTGCTAAAATTAATGCCTAATTTTCAATTTGCTCATTGATGACATCACAGTTAGTATCTCTCATGACCTCAACAAATGTACCTTAACAAATACTGTCGAAAACGACCTCGTACTGGACCTCAGAAACATGGAAATGTAGGTGCCATGTCGTGGTCCTCAAGTCGTCTTTGGAGTCAGTCTGGTATTCAACCACTTGTGTAAGTCGCTTATCGCCAACGGTCCCTGAGAAATTGATGAGTCTTCCAAGAAAGTTATTTGCGTCAAAGAACTTGTCGTTACGTGATGAAGTGCCAACTCATCTTAATCCGAGTCTCTAAGGATTACTGATCGTAAACTACTGGGGAAAGGGTCCCAACCTCAATCACAGGGTCTTATCGGAACACCCGCAGAAAACGAACTATCCAGTTTAGTGCGTCTTCAAAAACGTATTTACTCGAATAAGCGCCGACCCCGAACAAACGCCGCCCTCAAATACTGCCGCATTTGGTACACAAAAAGTAAGCGCCACCCCGAATAAGCGCCGCGGTCCCAGTGCGGTGCTTATTCCAGGATTTTTTCCAAATTAAAAAAAAAAAAAAAAAAACTCAAATGTAACTCTAACCCAGCATGGGGAATTTATTTGCATCAAAACTAATGTTCTTCAGTTCAAAGTGATTTTATTTTACTGCTCGTCCTTTAAGTAAAATGCCGTAAGATGTTGGGGACAATTTGCATAGAGATCTTTTTACGAGTAGTTTGTAAAACACAACGCTTTACTGATGCCGTTCATCTCATGATTGTTTACAACCTTTAAGTTCATTCGGCCGCTAGTCGGCCCAAAGATAAGATTCAAATGGTTACTATCAAATGACGTTTTTATTACTCTTCGTACTACCACAAGCAGACATTTCGTTTCCCTATGACGACGGTCCTCAGACGCGTGGCCTTCATTGTAACAGATATGTTGGAGTCCAATTGTTACTGATTTTGACAGACTTATTAAAAAACTCACCATGACGGTTCAGTGCTAACACACCTGACCGCTGAACGGAAAATATTCTACGTTATAATATATTTTAACCGAAAAGGTTAGAAAAGGTTATCAAAAATAAATTTCAAACTATTATCAAGGGCAAAAGATTTTTTGGCGGTTCTCAGTGAGACCGACTATAAATCTCAGCTGTCGGTTAAAAAGGCAAGCAATGAAATACCGAGGAGTGTGGCAAAGTGGGGTAGGGAGGGTGTAGAGTTTAAGGGTTGACGTCTGTGAGTGCAAATATCCAGTTAAATCAAACCTTTACGGAATTAAACTTTATTTTTCATGTCGTAGGACTCCTTTCAACTATCTTCTTTTGAACCTCGCCGTGGCGGACATCGTTTATCCTACCTTCCTCTTTGCATATTCCGTCTACGGTCACTCTGATAATAATCCTGATGCAATGCCTGGGAATGCAATTTGCCTGGTGTTGCTAAGGTTGGCGTGGTTCGGATCTAATTGTTCCGTATTAACTCTGATTGCCATTGCAAGGGAACGCTACTGGGCTGTAGTTCATCCACTTTCAATTCAGCGAAAACTCACTTGGCGACAATTGAAGGTGCGCTGATTATCCTGCAGAGCGTACACAGTATATACGTGCAAAACTGATTAGTGATCATTTGCGTAGGAAGATTCTTTTTTCCCAATGTCATTGTAATTTTCTTGCCACCCATACTAGTGTCTTAAGATTACTTGCAGAAATTTAATTCAATTCTAATGCAAACAATTTCTTCCGATTTTTGTTAAAAAAGAGACTGATCACGCAAATGAAAACAGTCTATACTCAAGAACGAGCAACAAAAAGGACTGTTGCTTCTCAAAAACCTATTAAGTATTTAACAATTGATTTTCTTCTTTTTTTTTTCGAATCTTGCTTTCAAAAGGCCTTTGGGAGACTTGACATGGGAAGTATAATCAAATTTGAATGAAACAGGAGAAATACCTTAAAAACGTTGGCTTATTTAGGCAAATTAATCCGCTGGGTCCCTCATCAAACGAAATGAAATTTTAACTTCAAACTTCTGCTGTCAGTGCATTTCTAAGGCCTGGAAAGCTGACATTAATTAGTGAATACTAACCTGTTATCAAAGAATTTGGTTTTATCAACGGAGTTGATAATGTAAATTGGCCACCGTACAGAGATTCTAAAAGCTGACGTTTCGAGCGTTAGCCCTTCGATTCGCTCTGACGAAGGGCTAACGCTCGAAACGTCAGCCTTTAGAATCTCTGTACGGTGGCCAATTTACACTATCAACTCCGTTGATAAAACCACATTTTTGTATACTACTTCCCCACCGACGCAGCACCACAGTTTCTTTATAAACTACCCCTTCATTCATTTGTTTTCAAAGAAGTTTGGAAAATACTTTGGATACCTTTCCAACCTTTCCCTTTCGAAGACTAATCAGTAGTTTAATTTCTTATTCTTGTAACTCGTTGTCCTTACATTTCCTTATGAACTGTTCAGAGTTCCATGCATCCCATCCTATAGGTAATTATCCCAAGTACTTGGATCCTTGCAGCTCTGTTAAGTTTCCGGGGATTCGTAATACAGAGCTTTGGAAGGGAGATCGCTGTAAGGTCTTGTGATTACTTCTGGGATGATAAAAAATTGCAAAAGGCCAGTTATCGGCTCATTTACTCTACGTTTGTTGGCATTTCATCCCTGTTGTTGATTGGCTATTACTCCATCGTTGTGTACACATTGTGGTTCAAACGTGACGATCAAGAGGAGAGATCATTTCAGCGGCAGGTATGAATGAAAATATTGTAAGACTTTTCAAATGGACCCCCTCGTGAAGACAAAAAAGCCTCGGCACTTCTCGACATTTATGCATTATTGTCAAGGCCCACATTATAATTATAGGAAGCCAAGAGTCTGTCACCAATAGTAAGAATTAGCCAAATTGGCCTAGCCCCCAGCAGCGTCAGAAGAGTGTCTGTTTTTAAACCACGTTTTGTGGAAAAATAAATAATAAACCAAATCGGCTACCTCAATGTTTTACCCAATTTAAACCCTTTGGGAATAAAAAGTTTATCCCCAAGTATTTCAATATCATTTATTAAACAAATACAATACGCAAAGAATCTTAACTCCGGGAGATTTGAATTGGGTACAGCATTTGGTCTATTGGTTTTTTTTTTCCTGCACAATCGGTTTGAAAATAGTCACTTATCTGACGCCGATGAGGACAAACCTGATACCAGATTTTTACTCTTCGGAAGTGAACTGTTTTCGGTTCTAACTTGTCTTGGTCAATATTGCTGAGTGTCTTCTCTCTGTTAGAGACGATCTGGGAGCTGAGACCACTTTCCTTTCATAGAAATGTTCACTTTGTATAAGTAATCGCATGGGGCCGAGTAAAATTAAGGATTAATATCACGCGTGTTTTCAGAAGTTGCTGAAATTGCCCGAGTCGCGCAGCGACGAGGGCAATTTCAGCAACTTCTGAAAACACTTGTTAATAACAAAGAGGGCAAAATTTTCTTAACACTGTTGAGACACCTCGAAAAACAGACAGCTAAGCGGAGTTAAAACACTCGTTCGCTCGGAAGCAAAACAACTAACAAACAGACAAGCAAGTCAACTTGTTCTTTGCGTCCAAAACGAGTATAGATGATTGTTATTTACATCCACTCGAGAGGAAAATACGAGTTTCATTCGTGAACAACTGTAACAACGATTAAACCAAATGTTAAGCTTCAATTTATTTTATTCACCTGTGCTGTAGAGGTTTTTACCACTTGCAGATACGCATCCGTAAACATAGCAAACGGTTTGTCCAAAGAAATCCACCAAATTTGAGCTACTTGTTCCTCCCGTCAATGGCAAATTGTTCTGTGACCTTTTTTGTTCAGCTGCAAGATGTCGTGGTAAACTGAAAGCCCTTGACGAAAGGAATCATTTTGTTTTTCAACCACACAATCCCGCTACGCCGGGCGCCATGTAAGTCGATCCAAGTTTTAAGCTTTTCATGAAAAAAATCTTTTGCCCCTCTTCTTGTCACTCAAAAATTCAAATTCCAGATCATCTTTTAAAGCTAGTTCTTAATCTTTATGCCTTTTCGGCGAATGCAGCGCGAATTAAAAGACAAACTTCGATGAAGACGAAGTTGTTTTGCTCAAACAGAAGAAACCAACTGAATGTGGAAGACATACGTTCAGCCAATCAGGAGCGAGAATTTTTGGCGCTCGACCAATCGTGAGCGAGTAATTTTGCCCTCTTCTCAAGCAAAATTAAGAAAAAATACCCTCTGTATTGACCAATCAGCATTCAGTAATTTTGCCCTCTTTGTTATTAGGCTCAAAAACGTCTCGCGCTGTTCCCTTTCATGACCCATACAATCTGAAACTTACTGATTTAACAGTTAAGCGTCAAGGTTATGACATGCCATGCGTATTCTCGACTTTCGAAAAACATCTCGGGGGTAATGCTTGTTCCCCGAAACAAAGGGCCATGTTGTTGCTTCTCAGCATTCCACCTTGGACATGTCCTTTCAATTACACGATGTAACACCCGTCATCGCAACAATCACCAAAACAATGTTTCTGAGCTTGATGATTTAATACAGGTAGTTATCACAA
>NC_090871.1:45745887-45753387 GCF_036669935.1 Montipora foliosa | reverse complement strand
GGCACCAACAAGCTTCTTCATAGTTTTCTCTACGTCGTTCGACCATCCTCCCAATGCGTCAATGATGATGTTACATTGGTGTACCTTGTAACCAGGATGCTGTTGTTTCAATTCTAAAAGTAGTGGACCATACTTTATTGCCTTTTCTTCAACTTTCTTTGCACGATTATCAATTCAGGGGCAGCTCATTTCTACTGCCCAGACTTGCTTTGCCTTGTGTTCCACGAAACGAGCGTCGATTCTATTAGCTCTAACATATGTGTGTTCTGCATATACCGCCACATCCCTTCATCCCTTCTCATAGATAGGTTTTGGTTTCACAGGTGAATACCAAGGAGGAACACCTTCCACCAGCTTGAGATCTTTGCACTTCTCGAAGAATAATATCTTCAGAGCAGCATTGTGTCGGTCCAAATACTTTGATTGAGCAAGTGTAGAACATCCTGACAAAATGTGTGGAAGTGTCTCTGCTTCTTTACCGCACAGCCTACAGCTTACGTCTTCCTGGGTTGTTTTGGTCTTTTGTGTTGTATACACTTTGGTTGGCAAGAGTTTTTCATAGAGTTCGATCATACCTGCAACTGTATGGGTGGGTGCCGATGACCAATCCTTCATCCATGCAAAGCACACATCTTGACTAAGTTCTTCATCTTTCCAACGAGATGTGAGCAACCGCCCATGCCAATTCTCTGCCTTTATGGTCTCCTGTAGCTTATCTATCATTGCACGCTTCAAGAGTTCTTTGATCTTCGTTCCCTCAACTTCTACCTCTGGTCTTCTAGCTAAAGTAATTGAAGGATTTGGGTATCTAAGAGATAAACTTATCTCCAGTTCCTCCGCATATTTGTGTGCTTCAGTTAGTAGTGAAGAATGGCCTTTCTCCACTGCTCTCTCCTCAAACATCTGGACAGTTCTTATCGTAGGGTCTGCATTCTGATAGAGCTTTACAGCAGCTTTGATCTTTGTAAGCTTGTATTCTTGTTTAACGGATCACAGGCCACGCCCTCCTAGGTGTCTGGGTAGATACATAACAGCTGTCGAGCTCAATGGGTGTTTTCCTCCGTTCTCGTGAATAATCTTTCTTGCTTCTCTATCAACTACTCTCAGTTCGGTGATAGGCCAGTGTTGGGTCCACATCAAATAGCTGAGCACGGGAAGTGCGAACTGATAACATCGGAAAGAGGGCTAGATTAGATTACAGACAAGCCTTGAAGGTAGACCTTTGCTGCACTCACGAGAGCTAACTTCTCGTCCTGTTTCACTGTTTCACATACTCCAACCTTCTTTGATACTCTGAACCACTGACGTCTGATCGAGTTTAAGACCTGCTGCATCATGCACTAGAACACCTCTCTTGACATGAATAGTATTGCACTTCTTCGGGTTCCACTGTAATCCAATATCATTCATTGCTGCACATGTGGATCTTAGGACTGTATTAAGCTTTGTTTGCGACGACGAGAAAACTTTAAGATCATCTACGTACAGTAGATGAGTTATCTTCATACCAATTGGTTTGGATAGCTTATAACCCTCTGTTGCATTAAGTAGCCACGCTACTGAATTTAAGCAGAGCGTAAACAGACGTGGACATAACGCATCGCCCTGAGGTAATCCTCTCATAAATCGAATAGTGCGGGAGGTTTCGGTTTCACACTTTGTTCTAACAATGATCTTAGTGTTGCAGCTCTTTAGTAGTTGCCATATTACTCTGCACAGCCAATAGGGGAAACAGTGTACATCCATACTTTTAGATAACCATTTATGATCGACGGTGTCATAAGCTTTTTTTAAGTCTACCCACGCCATACTGAGATTTCGATGCCCTCTATGGCAATCCAACGTAACCATTCGATCTATCATAAGGTTGTCCGACGTTCCACTGCATTTCGCCTTTGCACCTCTTTGTTCATTCTCCATCAGTTCATTCTCAGTCAAGTGACTGTCTATATGATCTTGTAGACAAGAGGTAAACCATATGTACATGTTATTTAAACACGTAATTGGACGCTGGTTTTCTCTTGTGAACTCTCCGGACTTCGGTATGAGTCTAGTCTTTCCTTCAGAGAACCAAGCAGGATAATCCTCAGTTCTCTCAGAAATAGACACAAAGGCCTTAGCCACACCCTCGTGAAGTACCTGTGCACGTTTCCACCAATAGTTAACGAGTTTATCTGGACCCGGAGCACTCCAGTTCGTTTCTTCGATAAGATCTTTACAGCCTGTATGGTATGAAGGTCCCACGACTCATCAGAGGGTGGGGGTACCTTTTTGGCAATCGCCTCTCTTATGAGTCGCAAGTCCCACTCTTCTCCCATAAATCCATCCAGAAGCTATATGCTTGATCAATGTTCTCAAATGCATTGTCTCCGTTATCGCTGTTGTCATTGTCCCTTACAAATTTAGGTCGACCCTCTTCACCCTTGCACAATGTACCAAACCTTGAGTATACACTCCTTGCATCCTGCTTGAATTGACGATTTAAAGATCTTTCTTCGTCTTGCTTCTTCTGTTTGATGTGATTCCCCTTCAACTTACGTAGCTGTGACTTCTTCTTTTCCATATAGTTTACGAGTTCAACAGAAGAGATTGCTCTACACTCTTCTAACAATAATCTTCTGTTTTTCCTTCCTTTCTTTGTCAACTTTCTATTCTCTCGTAATCGCTCCAGCTCCGCCTTTGCAATAGATATCACCTTCCTTAGATTCATAGCTTTTTCCTCGTATTCTTTCTTCTTTTTATCATTTAAAGCTTTCCTTGGTCTTCCGCTTACTTTGGGTTTTTTCCACTTCTTCAACAACAGAAAAGTGGCCACGGTCGAATAAAGTGCACAATTAACAATCCATATAAGTATAAAAGGATCCTCCACTGATGATATAGTGTGTTGGTTAATTATTTCACCCACGACAATGTTGATGTTTTCAATGTCCCTTTTTGTTAGTTTTTCTTTAGTCCTAGTGTCGATTTCACGAGCTCCATAATCACCCGGTTGACTGTACACAGATTCAAACATTTGTGAAGCTTTTTCTTTTAGCGCACGTGCCTCAACAGTTAATTGATTTTCTGTAGATCCCATAGCAGTAGTGCTGTGAATGATATACAAATTCATTCCATTTTCAAGCTGATTAGCATTTTCCTCTATCGAAATATTATCAATATTTGCGATATTTTCGATATTTTCATCGTTATTTCTTTCGGTTTCATCCCCCTGCTGTCTTCCAACTTTATCTAAAATATTGTTCGCTGCATTGCCTAACGACTTCTCTAGTCGAGCTGCCTGGTTTCGTAGGTTTTTCCGTGGTATTGCAAGATATTCGTAACCATGCTGATCCCATAGCTCCTTCATGATTTCCATATAACCTTTCTTACGATTGCCATCCATAGCTTCAGGTGCATTCGATTTTGTCATCAGTACAGCTTTCCTTTTACATTCGAGCAGTGTAGAATTCATTTCATCAGTCCATTTTAACCTTCGATTGCCTTGAGCTTGTCCGTTATTTTCTTCCATATTCAGGTTGTCCATTGAACTCAAATGAAAACTAACTATGAAAATATAAGTTTGATTTCCTTCGCTGTGAGACACCAAAAGTCTCTCCTGTTAGGTTTGACAACTGCCAAAGCATATGAATACTTGTTCAGATGGGTAATGGTGCTCTAAGCTTGGCTTGCTTTTGTATTAGACCAGATTTCAAACAGAGCTGTCAGATCCCGACTACATTACTCGCCGCCACACTACTCGCCGCCATTATTCATTTATTATTATTCATTTTTTATTATTATTATTATTATTATTATTATTATTATTATTATTATTATTATTACTACTACTATTATGGGGCATGGGGATGTGTTCTCTCCCCTCGTACTTTCGTAATTGACATTATTTTCAAAGAAAGCGTAAAGTCAGCACCGTCCTTTATCCTTCTTTTTTTACACAGGGTGTGTTGAAAATGCGGAAACGAGTGACCTTGATGGTTTTGACTATTACTGTCCACTTTGAAGTTTGCTGTATTTCAGACACCGTAATGCACGTTTTGAAGGATCTTGGCCTCTGCTCAATCAGCGATGGTGCAATTTTCATAGCAAACGCCGTGATTGTTTTCAATTCAGCTCTCAACCCGTTTGCCTACGCACTGATAAATAAAAGATTCAGAGAGAAGATGAAGGGAATGCTGTGCGGTATTTCGTATCTAAATGAAGGAAATATCAATGCTGATCAACAGTAAACCGCTCCAAGACTCCGGTATCATCAGGTACTTGCTCCAGAGAAGAGCTTGCCACCGACGAGACAAATTTAAATAATGCGAGCTTCAAAGTTGTTTCATTTTCTCTCTCTTTTTTATTCTAACATTTTTTTGTTTCTCTATGCTACCAGGAATGTTCTTTGCAAATGGCATTATCATTATAGGCAGTGCGGCTCTAGTGCAGTGGTTAGGGTACTAGCCTTGAAATCAAAAGATTCCGGTTCAAGACCCGTCTTGACCACTGGTTGAATTTGATACATACATACATACATACATACATACATACATACATACGTTTTATTGCAACTCCCTAAAAGGGCTTTTCAGTACAATACTACTACAATTCAGTACAATTCAGAACAAATATATGAACATACTAACTTTGATATTCTCTAAGCATATAAATAAGATAAATATAATAATTAAGAACAAGTATATTAACATAATTTATTTAAATATTTTCTAAATAAATTCCTTTTGAATGCATTTAAACTAGTTAAGTTCCTCAAGTCGTTACTTAATCCATTCCAGATTTTTACACCTCTATATGCAAAGCGACGCTGTACATACAGAGGAGTTGGTCACATAAATATTTGGGCGCGAGATTGTTTAGGCATTTAGATACCATCACTACATCATTGATATCTAGTCTATCTTTTACCTTGAGAATTCCTAGCGACTTAAGACCTTCGCTAATATGATCGAATTTTTTAAGTCCCAGAATAATTCTCGCAGCAAAGCTTTGGACCAGTTGGAGTTTATGTATATTAGCCTTAGAAGTGTTTGCACACACCGACGAACAATAAAAGAGCTTAGTGAGCACAAAACTTTTAATGAGTAATAAAAGTGTTGGTCTGTCCAAAACATGCTTAATTCTGTTTATATTTACTAACTGATTAAAGCAACTAGAAACTGTTTTAGTAATATGAGTATCGTATGAAAGACGCTGATCTAAATATATTCCAAGGTCACTAGCAAAGGGAACGGGGATATAGTTTTATCGAAAATAGAAACAGATATTGGTGGTAACTGCTTAGTAAGTTGTGGTAGGCCAACAACCATTAATTTGGTTTTGTCCGGATTTAAAAGCAATGAATTTCTCGCGCACCATTTGCAAATTTCCTGAAGGTCAGCATTTACTGTAGCTATAGCATTGTGTACATTCGAAACTTGAAATTTTAAAAACAACTGGCTATCGTCTACATAACACGAGACTTGACTGTGAGTAACTATGTTAATCAACCCATCAATATAGGTAGTGAAAAGTATAGGGCCTAAAATAGAACCCTGAGGAACGCCATGTGTTAAAGTTAACATTTGAGAAACGGCGTCTCCATATCGCACCCTTTGAGTCCTATCAGAAAGATAACTAGAAAACCATGAGAGACAGTGTGAGGCAAGGCCTAATCTACGTAACATACGTAGAAGAATATTATGATTTAAACTATCGAACGCTTTAGACATGTCTAAAAGTACCAGTATAGAAATTGATTTCTCGTCCATAGCTTTTAAAAGTTCATCAGTAACGTAGATAAGGGCAGTCTCTGTGGAATGTAGTTTCCTATTGCCATTTTGGTGAGTGGAGAGTTTATTGTTTACGGAAAGAAAGTCGACAAACTGTTTATGAGCAAACTGAATAGAATGTAATGTGAAGTGCTAGACCTCAATCCCATATGAACCATGTGAGCGTTAGCCCCACCGATGGAAATGGGCCCACACAAGGACAGAGAAAAACTCTGACCAGGGTGGGAATTGAACCCACGACCTTCGGGTTAGATCTCCGCCGCTCTACCGACTGAGCTACAAGGTCAGACAGGAGTAGGCCGTGGGAACTGAAGACGTCAAAGTCACGGCAATGAACATGTACAAGTACAAGGAAAGGTTACGTTTATACAAACGTTGGCCGTGTAGCACTTATATTTTAAACAGAGTTAACTGAATAGAATGTAATGTGAAGTGCTAGACCTCAATCCCATATAACCCATGTGATCCTTAGCCCCACCGATGGAAATGGATCTAACCCGAAGGTCGTGGGTTCAATTCCCACCCTGGTCAGAGTTTTTCTCTGTCCTTGTGTGGGCCCATTTCCATCGGTGGGGCTAACGCTCACATGGTTCATATGGGATTGAGGTCTAGCACTTCACATACATTCTATTCAGTTAACTCTGATTAAAATATAAGTGCTACACGGCCAACGTTTGTATAAACGTAACCTTTCCTTGTACTTGTACATGTTCATTGCCGTGACTTTGACGCCTTCAGTTCCCACGGCCTACTCCCGTCTGACCTTGTAGCTCAGTCGGTAGAGCGGCGGAGATCTAACCCGAAGGTCGTGAGTTCAATTCCCACCCCGGTCAGAGTTTTTCTCCGTCCTTGTGTGGGCCCATTCCCATCGGTGGGGCTAACGCTCACATGGTTCATATGGGATTGAGGTCTAGCACTTCACATTACATTCTATTCAGTTAACTCTGTTTAAAATATAAGTGCTACACGGCCAACGTTTGTATAAACGTAACCTTTCCTTGTTTATGAGCAAGTCTCTAACACACCTTGGATAAGGTAGGAAGCAAGGAAATTGGTCGATTGCAAGAAGGCTCGTCCGCATTTCTGTCTTTGGGAATCGGGATAACTTCTGCAGTTTTCCATGCTTTTGGGAAGACACTCAGCTCAAATGAACTGTTAATCAATCTGGTAATTATGGTGGAAGTGGCTGGTAGGCTGTCCTTTAAGATTCTTGCAGATATCTTATCATATCCAGATGCTTTATTGCAGGATAGGCCCATAATTACAGATTCCACTTCTCTTTCAGTAACAGACTTAAAGTTGAAGCAATCAGAACAGTCATATGAAGTCGTAGGTTCTTGTTTGGTTACTACTTCAGTAACGTCTAGTTGTTGCTCCTGTATCAAATGGTTGGCCTTGAGAGAAGTCAATCTTCCAACAGACGTAAAATATCTATTGAATTTGTTGCCAATAGCAACGCGATCTTCTTTATTGCTCAGTGCCTTGGCAGTGTTATTTCGAGACATGCAAGGATTTATAACTTTCCAAATTAATAGCATTAGTGGGCATGTTTCCTTGGTTGTTAAGGATTTGTTCTCTCACATATATTTTCTTAGCGAGTCTTCGTTCTTTTTTAACTTCTTGCCTAAAGAATCGGTAGCCACTCCAACAGAGTTTATCATTTGTTCTTATTGCTTTTATACGCCAATGGTCTCTAGTCTTCATAAGCTGTTTTATTTCTCGCGTTATAAAT
>NC_090871.1:45730887-45738387 GCF_036669935.1 Montipora foliosa | reverse complement strand
GCGCTTAAATAGTAACTGTATTTAAATTGTTTACAAGACAGATGAACAGCATCGTTTTGAAATCGCTCCACGTTCGGCAGCGGTTTCAAATCGATACGGTTTCGGCAACAGTCTCCATCGATGTCGTGCAAACAGAAGGTGCAACCGCATGGAAAACGATGCGGTTACAAATGAAACCGCGTTCGTGCAAACACTGCCAAAAGCTAAGGGTAGGGTCGTACCTCTTGTTGAACACTATATTTCATTGGCTGCATAGTCTCGTACTTTCTAATGTTTTCTGTGCTAAATCCATTGTTATCTTTGTTCGTTCTATTGTTCTTTTGGCCAATCTTGAAGCTCGTAAAAATGAGGTACCACACTACCCAAATTTTAAACTTGAAAGGACCATTACATTTATCACTTGATAATGAAGTCAAGATGACTTCGGAACGTCGTGCGAAGTCATCTTGACTTCCCCCGCCACATAACGCTAATAACGCTACATAACTTACAATAATTTGCATTTGATAATGGTAACATGTCGTCGCCAAAACGTCATGTTTTTATGTCGCTACTTTTTATTCTGAAATGTTTTTCAAAACCTTTCGTTATTAAGCCAAGAAAGATTGAAGAAAATAAAAGGGAATGGAGAAAGGTTGATTTGACGCTGACAACTTCTTTATCACCACAAGCCTGATAGCTTTCCAAGACAAAATTTCACTGAAGTTAAACCCTATCCGGCAGGGTTATTATTTGGATGGGTGACTTAAAATTATAGGACTTTCTGTCAGAAAAGAAAGGACCGAAAGTTGTATTTTAACGCTCAAAAAATGCAAACCAAGCAAGGTGCAGATTTTGTCAGCCCGCAAAAAACAAATATTGATGCAAAATTAAATAAATATTGATATACAGTTTTTACACTCTTACGCTCTTACAACCCGGTGACATCGTGTGTAGTGCACTTACAGTGCACTACCACAAAAAGTTTAAGTTGCTGTAAGACTCAACAAAGTACTTAAATATACATGTATAATAACTAATAACAAAAATTTGCTCATAGATTTTATACTTATGAATAGTTAACACCGGTAAAATAAAACAAAATCAACAGTTACTGTATTGTTACAGATACAAATAGACAGTAGTTGTAAGAAATACTTATGCAGTTCTTAATATTATTTCACCGAGCACTGTGGCACCTTGTATGGCAAAATATATTTTTCCCACTTTTCCTTTCTTATTATTGAAATTAAAGGGTTATATCTAATTTTCGCACACAAAAAAAGCTCCAACGTGTACTGCACAGTTTAATCTCCTGGAATTTCACTACTGCTGAAAGCACAGTCGCAGGGGCACTCAACGAGAATATAGTTCAATACCACTTAAACATAACATTGTTAAACGTATTTTAGTATTTAAACGGTAGATATAGGCATATTTTTATCCCCTAGAAATTTTTCATCTGTTTGGATTTCCTAGCTAAAAGTCTAGTGATCCGAAAATTATAGGGATTAAAACTTATCTTTTCGAAAATTTCAGTCGGAAAAAAGGCTCCCAAAAATTCTAGGTGACCTTTTTAGGGTAAAAATCCGTTAGAAATGGGCAATTATACCATTTTTTAGATGTTCGAAAATCCTAGGACAGGCAGGCAAGTTAGAAATTTTACAACAAATGTTCCGAAAATTCTAGATCTCAAGTCGTCTTCCGAACAGATATTTCCGAAAATTGACCTTGTGTGCCCCTGACAGTCATGTGAGCAGTTTCACTATCAGGGGGCTATCTTCACCAGATACCCAGCATTTCTCTGAACAATAACCCCAAAAAACAAATGAATTAATGTCTTTTTTCAAAAGGTAAGCATAGGTGACTTAGTTTATGTTAAGATATGTTTTGAAACATTACCTGAAAGCAAGTAATGACACAAAACCTTTCTAAAATCTACCAAGGAGAGGCTTCAGTGACATGGTGAACTAAAATTATATTTTTAAGGACAGACTATTTACAGTTTTCCAGTCCATTATATATGTGACAAACAATAAAACATATTACATATTAATTTTCCTTCTTCATGAACATACTCATTTTCCTCTTTGTCATCCTTTAAACTCACTCTCTCACCCTTATGTTCGACCAAAAAATATTCCATGGTCAGCCGTTTCTGGGAAAGAGGACAGTTGCATTCAACATTCATCCCGTCAACATCTAACAATGGAGCAACTGGCAAAGTTTCCTTTGGAGCTCGAGGCGGTTGAGCAATGGCTGTTTCTGAGGAGGGTGCTGTCCTCGTCGCTTTCTTGAGGGTCAACCTACAACATGAGAAGAACGATCTCTAAACGTGTTGTGCACTAAGCAAGGAGATTCTGTACTCACACATTTTAGAATGACGATCTGGGCACCCAACGAGAATATAGTTCAAAACCACTTAAACATAGCATTGTTAAACGTATTTTGGTATTTATACGGTAGATATACATGTAGGCATATTTTTATTCCCTGAAATTTTTTCATCTGTTTGGATTCCTAGCTGAAAGTCTAGTGATCCGAAATTTATAGGGATCAAAGCAAAATCAACAATACTGTTACAGATACAATTAGACAGTAGTTGTAAGACACACTTATGTAGTTCTTAATATCATTTAACCGAGCACTGTGGCACCTTGTCATTACATACTTTTTCCACTTTTCCTTTCTTATTATTGAAAGTAAAGGAATATATCCAATTTTCGCAAAATAAAAACTCTGAAGATTTTGTACTGGACAGTTATGTCAACAATTTTCTGATTTGCAATTAGTGTATGCAATAAACCTGTGGGTTCTCTGGCAATGTAGCCAATGAAAGCATCCATTACCATGGTTCATGTCAATGGCTATGGCATTTTTGTCCTTTTCATTAGTTGGCTCTGGTTTCAGCTGCACTTGGACCTGACAGCTTGCTTTCATTTTTTTCTCTGCCATTTTCAAATATTCCTGTCTTGGCTTGCTGTGGGCAGCACCAATACCTTAAAACCTCAACGTGTACTGCACATTTTAATCTCCTGGAATTTCACTACTGCTGAAAGTACTGTCATATGAGCAGCTTCACTATCAGGGGGCTATCTTCTCCAGATACGCAGCATTTTTCCAAACAATAACCCCGAAAAACAAATGGATTAATGTCTTTTTTCAAAAGGTAAGCACAGGTGACTTAGTTTATGTTAATATATGTTTTTGAAACATTACCTGAAAGCAAGTAATGACACAAAATCTTTCTAAAATCTACCAAGGACAGGCTTCAGTAACACGGTGAACTAAAATTATATTTTTAAGGACAGACTATTTACAGTTTTCCAGTTTTATATGTGACAAACAATAAAACATATTTCCTTCTTCATGAAAATACTCATTTTCCCCTTTGTCATCCTTTAAAATGCACATGACTCGAAATTTCACCACCACTTTCTACTTCATATCCTTAAAATTCAGGCTTTGGAGTGATAGGATTTCGTTTTTAGAATCTTCCTACAAATGTACTAAGTGAGTTTTTTTGCAGCACAAACTTCGGCATTTTGGCCAAAAAATGGCGACATTTCCTTTGCGACCAAAAAGGTCTTCATGACGTCGTCAGTTGTGTTGGATTACAGCGGGAAATATAGGGTGCTTACCATCTAGCCAAAAATCTGGAAATTTCGGTTTGAGGTCAAATGGAAAGGCAATTTTCCAGAAAATCTTTTCGGAAATTGTGGACAACCTCCAGAGGTAGTCCTCTTTTCCGTTCGGAGTGGAATTCGGGAAATGCCCTTACCATTTGTGAGAACAGTTCCGTTTCCATGCCCTTTCTCACAAGATCGAGTAAATATGCGGGATGCCGGATGGAATGCAGAGTAGTTTATTACAGTTTAATGACAGCTTACAAAATACAAAAACAGATAAAAAAAAGAAAGAAAAATGCCGGAAAAGAGCCAAAGACCCCATACTCAGACAGACCACCCAAAATGTAAAGTAAAATGGTAAGCGCCATTCTCATCCGGTTGGTCATTAAATTCAGAAAATCGCTTACCTTTATGAAACGATCATTCCATCCGGATTATTTGGCTAAATGGTAAAAACAACAAGACAATCAAAGAGCCTGCAAAATCCTAGTTTGACCTCAGGTATATCAATGTATCTTTTCCCTACAAAGGAGGATTGAAGAAAAAAATTGAGGAAATTTGTCCAAAACGGAGACTTCGATCCGTTGCTGTGTTTTGCACGAAAGGTCGATCTAGCTGATATGTCTGAGGTTTGAACTGTTATTCTGGCTTGCTGATGGAAGCGGCACAGTTACGGGTGTGGACATTTTAGCTAAAGCATATCTTAGAAGCTATTTCATCATTCTCGTCTTTTCTCTTCGAACCAAAAGGCTAACAGCTGCTTGAAGGAGGTTTGTATGTTGGTCACTAATACAAGGTCATCATTTTTCTAGACACGACTTTTCGGAAAAGTTTCAAACATGGTTTGATTTAAATGTTTTTTGCAGTTTCCTTGGTCTTGACAAGGAACAGCTACTGAATAACATTTGCTATATGTGCCGACGTTTAATGTAATCGGAAAACTTATCACTTGAATTGCTCAAGGTAGCGATTGTTTATAGTCTTTGAAAACAGTTTTTAACGTTTGATTAACAAATTAATTAAACTCCATGTTTGCTCCGACCATCGAAGGCTTCAGTACTTTATTGATTAGTCCTTCTCACACAGATAATAACCGGTTTATTTCGAAACCATAGTTGAGCAAACATGATGCAAATGATTGACACTGAGCATGGTTATGCCGGGTGTGGTATATAGTAAAGTTAAGGCCTGTTAAAAGGATCCAGCAAGATGAGAATAGTTTCCTGGGTGTTGCGTCATTTAGTTTAAACACTAGTGGGTTTACGAAGTTAGAAACTACTTGAAGTACATAACGCGTTCCAAACTAAATTGTGGCATTACATTTTTCAAAATTTCAGACTAATTACTTAGATTCAGTCGGAAAATAGCTTATTCTAACGGGTAATCCTGAAATTTCTGTCGGATTAATGAATTTAAAGCAAGGAATCTTAGGGGTTTCTGCGGAAAAAAGAGTAAAAATGTCAAAAACGTACATCAAGATATTACACGGAGTTTGAAAATTGCTTCCTTAAACAGGAGAGAATTTTCTATATGTAGTCGTAATCTCAAAATCGTGTTAAAATTGAGCAGAAAGAATTCTTATTTCCGTCGGATGCCCAAATTTTCTAAGAGCAAATCACTGGTTCTATGTTATCTCGAGATTTTGGGACGATCGTAACTCGGAAATAATAAGGAATAGCTTCTTCGAAGCATTGCGACCGCCAACCTCTGAATTTCGGAGCCCCAAAACCACCCAAAGAAGTTTCCGAATTTCGGAACCCCAAAACCATCGAAAGAAGATTCCGACTTTCGGAACCCCAAAACCAGCCAAAGAAGTTTCCGAATTTTGGAACCCCAAAACCAGCCAAAGAAGTTTCCGAATTTCGGAACCCCAAAACCAGCCAAAGAAGTTTCCGAATTTCGGAACCCCAAAACCAGTCAAAGAAGTTTCCGAATTTCGGAACCCCAAAACCAGCCAAAGAAGTTTCCGAATTTCGGAACCCCAAAACCAGCCAAAGAAGTTTCCGAATTTCGGAACCCCAAAACCAGCCAAAGAAGTTTCCGTATTTCGGAACCCCAAAACTAGCAAAGGACGTTCCCAAATTTCGGAACCCCAAAACCACTCAAAGACATTTTGGAACGTAATTTACCTTCAAATCTTGTTATTAAAAGACCGATTACAACGATTAAGACTTAAGTCGCGGCAATTTCTAAAATTCAAGAAACCATTTTTTTTTACGGTATGACAAACAGAAAACTGCGGTTAGTCGTTCAATGCAAACCCAAATGATTGCTGGCGAGCCTTAACGAAAAAACTCAAAATTTGTGGGATGTAAGATCGGAAGCATGCGCAGTCGATTGTGGCGTTATCATGTCTTTAATCCGGGGTATTGATACCAGTGATGACGTCACGCACACGTAGGAGGAAATCTTACGGCCTCACAGCCGTACTAGTGGGTACTAGTGGGTCGTCATTGATCATCATTTAACCGTACATGTTCAGTCTTTGAAGCTCTTACATTTGACCGTCGAGTCAATTTTTTCTTAAACGTCTTCAATCGTTGAGCGAAGACAAAATCAGTTCTCGAGCTAGACAACGGGCAGTCGTCCTTCTTTCCTCAGAGCCACGCACAAAGGATGAAATTATTATTTTATGCAAATGCTAGTGGTAAAAAAGGAGGCGTGTCACGCAATCGCGCGCTCTACTATTTCAAAGAAAAATAAGAGACTGCTCACAGTCTATTCTTAAGCACAACAATAAATTTAAATTGCCGTTTGTTCAACTAGGTTCAGCATTTCTCAAAAGGTATCTTTTTTGCTGAAAAGGGGCCAGAAATTTCAGAAGAACAGAAGTTTAAATTCAAAAAATGAACTGACATGCCATTGTTTTGAAATTATCCCTTTGCTTATAAAAATAGTAACGCCTGCCTTAAACTAAAGATATGCACACCTTTCTTAGCTCTTTTAATACTTTCACGCACATTTCCCGTACCCTCTTGCTTCAAAAAATTTTCAGCTTTCAGTAAAAAAAAATGCCAGTCACTGTTCTCAGTTTCCACGCCAGCACTCACTTTCACACTGAAACTCCTAGTCTCAATCTATATGATAAAATCCATGATTTTGGCAACGTGAAATCAGTTTTGTTTTATTATTTTAAACTCAATTCTTAACCACTAGAACTGCAATGCTGGGTAGTTGTCACAGAAGTACACAACAGAGAAATACAGAAAGAATGCTGCCGTTTGTCGCTGGCACAACCATGGCACTTAATCGTTTGAGTACATAAGTGAAACCGAGCGGATAACTTCGAACATCAGCCAGCACAGATTCAGTCTTATTGGAATCTGCAAATATTTCTGGATATTTGTGTTTGCAACAAACGGCATACTGGCCATACTCTAAAAATGCTGCTTTCGGGCCCCGAATCAACCAAAAAACAACTATCAAGTCAAATCAGTTTTTGTTTTAATTATGAAACGCGTTTCTCTCAGATTACCTTCAATCGCTCGTCTTTCTTGTCACTTCTTGAAGGGGAAATCACGGTTCAGAACATCACCAAGCTCTTTTCCATCCCTCTTTGGAGGACGGTTAGCGGAGTTATCAATAACAATTTTCTTATTTTCATTTTCAACAAAATACCACTTCAATGATGAAATGGTATATGAAATGAATCATATATGAACTGCGGATATGAAATCAAGCGAAGCTATGATCTTCGCAGTTATGAACGCAATTTTTGCAATTGCGTAGAGAAGCCTGAAAAATTAAGGACTTCAACGGGGTTTGAACCCGTGACCTCGCGATTCCGGTGCGACGCTCTAACCAACTGAGCAATGAAGCCACTGACGTTGGGAGCTGGTCATTGTTTTCAGTCCATGCTGATTTAGAAGAGGCTATGATTCCACTTGCCATT
>NC_090871.1:45715887-45723387 GCF_036669935.1 Montipora foliosa | reverse complement strand
ATGGAAGGCATTACCTACAAACCCATGGGACTGCTATGGGAACCAAGACAGCAGTTTCTTATGCCAATATTTTCATGGCTAAAATTAAAACAGAAAATCTAAGCAAAGTCGTCTAAAAACCGACGGTTTGGAAACGCTACATTAATGATGTCTTTTCCCTGTGGGACTTAAGCAAACCGGACATAGAGACCTGCATCGAACAAGCAAATTTACATCACCCTACAATTAAATTCACGGCAGAAATATCTGACACTGAAACTGTGTTTCTAGACACAATGGTATACAAAGGCACGCGATTCAAGTATCAATCAATACTTGATGTAAAAACACATTTTAAACCAACGGAGACCTTCCAATATACGCATTTCACCTCTTGTCACCCGCCAAGCGTGAAAAACGGATTCGTCAAAGGTGAGGCCTTACGAATCCTCAGAACAAACTCCTCAAAGGAGACTTTCGGGGATAACATTTCGAAATTTAAAAGACATTTGCGGGACAGAGGTTGCCCACGCAATATGGTAGAAAAACTACTATCAGAAATCAAATTCACAAGGAGGGGCTCAGTGCTTAAAAGAAATAACAAAAGACAAAAAGATATTTTACCTTTTGCGACACAATACCAGCCATCAGTGTCAAACTTAAAAGAAGCTTTACTCACAAAATGGTATTTAATTCGAAATCAACCCCTACTTCGCCAAATGTTTAAAGAACCACCTATCATTTCGTGCGAAAAAGGAAAATTCTTAAAAGATCTGCTTGTGAGAGCAAAACTATAAAAGGTTCTATACATGTTTTCACACAGAAAGGGAATCAGTGTTGCCTGTCACTCCTTGCGTTTCTTATCTCGTCGCCGCCATTTTGGCATACAACAAGCGAGCCCGCAATGATGTAAACCGCAAAAGTCGCGAAAAAAGTCGCGAAAAAAGTAGCGAAAAATTTCGCGAAAACTGAAAGTAAGAGTGTAAATTTGGATTAAACTTAATGGGCTCCGTAGTTTTCTACAACCTGGGAACAACGCAACGCATTTGGGATCGGGTTCTTCGCACTAAACATATTTCTTAACTTATAGGAGGTAAACGTTAACCTAATGTCTACATCCTTACAATAATTCTTGGTAGAGATTTTAATTTTGCGTTGTGCTAAAAAGTAGGCCAAGAAACGATAATTTAAAAGCATGTTTTGTAGTTGCTTTCGATTGATCTTCTCGCGGTGACTCGAGTAAAGAACTGCCAAGAAGTATTGTAAGGATGTAGTCAATGGGTTAATTAACCTTTGCCTCCTATAAGTTACGAAAGATTTTTAGTGTGAAGGACCCGATTCAAAATGCGTTGGTTTCCCAGGTTGTATACAAATTTACATGTGCATGTTGTAACACCTGCTATGTCGATGAAATCACCAGACATTTTGGTACCAGAGTTCGCGCACATTTGCTTTCGGGTCGTAATTCCCATATCCAACAACATCTACAAGGATCCGATAACTAAAGAATGTGTCAGGAGTGAAGAAAATAATTTGAGCCGGTACAGCTTCAGTAATGCAACTGACAAGTTACCGGTGGGTGCTAAAAAGGCAGGTCTCCATAATCTGGAGGGTTCAGGTCCAAGCAAATTTAACAATACATAGCTTCCCTGAATAACTACAGCGCCGTTGAAATCTAAAATCAGGTTTTCAAGTCAAATAGTCAATTTGGTAAGTGTAGATGTACATGCAGATATTTTTTTGAAGATGACACCTTGTAATCGACAGTTTGAGTACTGTCATGACACCTTAGTTCATAAATTTTCAAACGTTTATTATAATTTTTCGAATAATTAAACAACGGTAGGTCTTGTCACATGCTGATCGGGTGATGAGCAGTTTCAGGTGTTTTTCCTCTTGGCTTTCAAGTAAAATAACCGTTATTCTGGTTTCCTGATGGAAGCGGGCCAATTACGAGGGTGGACACTTAAGCTATATAAGGCATATCTCAAAAGCTACTTCATCATTCTCGTCTATTCCCTTTGCACCAAAAGGCTCATAGCTGCTCGCAGGAGGTTTGTATGTTGGTCACTAATACAAGGTCATCATTTTTCTAGACACGACTTTTCCGTGAAGTTTCAAGCATGGTTTGATTTAAGTGTTTTTTTCAGTTTCCTTGGTCTTGACAAGGAACAGCTACTGAATAACATTTGCTATATGTGCCGACGTTTAATGTAATCGGAAAACTTATCACTTGAATTGCTCAACGGTGTAGCGATTGTTTATAGTCTTTGAAAACAGTTTTTAACGTTTGATTAACAAATTAATTAAACTTCATGTTTGCCCCGACCATCGAAGGCTTTAGTACTTTATTGAATAGTTCTCCTTACGCAGATAAGAAACGGCTTATTACGAAGCCGTAGTTGAGCAAACGTGATGCAAATGATAGAGTAAAGTTAAGGCCTGTTAAAAGGATCCAGCAAGATGATAATAGTTTCCTGGGTGTTGCGTCATTTAGTTTAAACACTAGTGGTAAAAAACGTCTTGAAATACATTTGATTATAAATATTAGCGATATTACACGACGTTTCGAAGTCATCTTGACTTCATTATCAAGTGATAAATGTAGTTAAGAAATAGAAAACATGTACCGTGTTTCTATTGAGTTATAGAAACACGAGTGAAAGTTTAGGAAAACGAGAAATGCTGTGGGAACACGAGCCGCAGGCAAGTGTTTCCACAGCTTAACTTTTTAGAGTTCTGTTGTAGCCACGTTCTTGCTAAACTGAACTAGCGACCTTGAACAAGCGTTATGAACTGGTAACTTCCTGTAGGCACGCAAACAAATTTTTCCTAAAGAATTGCCGCGCTAGCAGGTGTTTAACCCGAACGTACTTCCGCGCGCTAACAACTGTTAAAATTCAAATTCCGCGAGCGCAAGAGCGTCTATCATCAGCGAGCGTTGTAACGAGCTTATCATTTGGCTATTTTAATATCTGAGGAGTGCCGCACTTCTTGTACGGTATGAAATCAACGTTACTGAAAAAAACTACACCACCAGTTTTGAAAGCTTGCAACTGCCGATTACCAGCAGACTGCCCTATGGCCGGGAATTGCCTTATATCATCCGTTGTTTACCAAGCTACAGTGACAACTGAAGATAACAGGCCAGCCCAAACTTATGTTGGACTCACTGAGAACTCTTTTAAAACAAGATTTGCCAATCACAAATCTTCTTTCAACAACCCCGACAAGAGACTCAGTACAGAGCTCAGTAAGCATGTTTGGTGTTTGAAGGAAGCAAGGTTGAAATTCAAGATGATCCGGAAAATTTTGAAACAAACCTCTCCTTTCAACCCTGTCTGGAACCGATGTAATTTGTGCCTGTGGGAGAAATATTTTATCATTTGTAGACCGAAACTATCGACCTTGAACAAGCGTAACGAGCTGGTAACTTCCTGTAGGCACGCCAACAAATTTCTCGTAGAGAACTTAAAGTCCGCAATTGCAATTTAATGAAAGCTGTTGTCAATTTGAAGCAGTTGTCAATTTAATGAAAATTTAATAACACAGTTATTCCATTCGCGCTAGTTGGATATGAAACTGTTTATATCCGGCACGCGATCGAGGGAAAGGGAGTGACAAGATACTTGTCTTCTAAAAGAAAATCAGGACTGTTAAGTTTCTTTATTTGCTTTGTGTTTTTATCGCGAGATGATGATTTTGATTGAAGCCACTTTATGCACTATACTCCTTGAGCCACTATATATAGACGGTACTCACATGACAACTTAGATCATAAATTTTCAAAAGTTTACTATAATTTTTCGAATAATTAAAAAACGGTAGGTCTTGTCACATGCTGATCGAGTGATGCACAGGTTCAGGTGTTTTTTCTCTTGGCTTTCCAATAGGATAACTGTTATTCTGGTTTCCTGATCGAAGCGGGCCAATTACGAGGGTGGACACTTAAGCTATATAAGGCATATCTGACTGAAAAGCTATTTCATCATTCTCGTCTATTATCTTCGCACCAAAAGGCTCACAGCTGCTCGCAGGAGGTTTGTGTATTGGCCACTAATACAAGGTCATCATTTATCTAGACACGACTTTTCCGAGAAGTTTCAAGCATGGCTTGATTTAAGTGTTTTTTCAGTTTCCTTGGTCTTGACAAGGAACAGCTACTGAATAACATTTGCTAAATGTGCTGACGTTTAATGTAATCGGAAAAACTTATCACTTGAATTGCTCAACGTTACTAAAAAAAACTACACCACCAGTTTTGAAAGCATGCAACTGCCTATTACCAGCAGACTGCCCTATGGCCGGGAATTGCCTTATATCATCCGTTGTTTACCAAGCTACAGTGACAACTGAAGATAACAGGCCAGCCCAAACTTATGTTGGACTCACTGAGAACTCTTTTAAAACAAGATTTGCCAATCACAAATCTTCTTTCAATAACCCCGACAAGAGACTCAGTACATAGCTCAGTAAGCATGTTTGGTGTTTGAAGGAAGCAAGGTTGAAATTCAAGATGATCCGGAAAATTTTGAAACAAACCTCTCCTTTCAACCCTGTCTCGAACCGATGTAATTTGTGCCTGTAGGAGAAATATTTTATCATTTGCAGACCTGAACTAGCGACCTTGAACAAGCGGAACGAGCTGGTAACTTCCTGTAGGCACGCTAGCAAATTTCTCCTAAAGAACTTTAAGTCCGCAATTGCCGCGCGCTAGCAAGTGAATTCCGCGCGCTAACAGCTGTTAAAATCCAAATTGCGCGAGCGTAAGTGCGTCTATCATCAGCGAGCGTTGTAACGAACTTTTCATTTGGCTATTTTATCTGTGCCGCACTTCTTGTGCGGTATGAAACTAGCTTGTGATAAAATGCCAAGTCATCCCTTTTGTTGATCACATCACCTGGTTTATGTTAACGCTCTGGTTCTACTATTGAGCACTCTATCAGCAGACGTGCAACAAATGAAATGAACGTTTACGGCTTTCTCAAGCCTCGCCTTATCCTGGCCGGGGATTTGCCAAAAATTTGTGTTGATTGTCTCCCTGGAGCCAGCCACAATAAGCTCAATATACAGCCGCATTACCAGCATGGTCGGGTTTGTGGCCGGGTGGTCATGGCATGCGTCTAGTAATCTGGATACCCGGGTTCAATTCCCGACCGAATCACATTTTCACTAATGCAATCAGTTGTCCAGATTCCTATCCTCAATCTACTATTAATTACTTCTTAAGGGGATAGGACCATGCATAGCCGATCAACTGGGGAGTAGTGAGGCGATCCTGATTTGCAGGCAATCAGTTGTCCAGATTCCCCCTCCCACTAATTCTCTTGATTAGTGGAAATGTCACAGTGTAACTTTTTCACCAGCGCACAGGGGAGGGTTCCTGTATTAAAAGGATGGGATAAGGCGGGAATAAAGGCTATATTAACTGGAAGGGAAGTATTACCGCCAATAAAATGTAAATTGTGTATTACTCAAAAGCACGAAATTAAAGTGATTCAAATTATATAATTTTTTTGCAAAATCGCGAAATTTAAGCGTCGCGAAATCGAAATATGCGCACATCAAAATCGCGAAATGTTATTTCGCGAAAATGTTATGTAATAAGGTATATGAAGAATATATGAGAGAAACCCTGAGCCCGTAAACTACAAATAATCACATTTTTAACTGAATAAATGTTTGAAAGATGACGTCACGTGAAAACCATCTATTCTATATTCTCCGTCAAAAATTTGCATAATTAGCTTGAATTTACAACGCACACAAGAAACTTAGTCGCATATTACCTCTTCGTCGAATTTTCGTTAATATTTTACCAACTGTAGTGTTACACTGTAACACTGAAACCAAACGGCTAATTCTCTGGTAACTTTTTCGGGTTGGATATCGGAGAAGGAAGCGAACACCTTGAGTAGATGTGTGTTTACAATTTCCTGGCTATTTATATTTCTTTTTAATTTGTACTCAACTCTGCACAGTCTTCAGGTAAAAAAACAATTTAAAATTTGACCAATTCTTGTTAGTCAATAATTATTTGAAAGAAAGCTTGTTGTCCATTTTTTGCTTCATTATTGAAAGAAATGGTTCTTCAGTGAAGGGTTTGATCAATATTGTTCCAGATAAGAGTCGGGTCTCGGCTCAATAACCCGAAAAAGAAGGCTTCCCGACCCGACAGATGAAATATAAATATTCATTTAAAATACATAGGCACGCAATGCATACATGTGGTTAGTGCAGTAACGTATACAGCGCTTTATTCCATAATTGTCAATTGAGCTGCGTTTTGTTTTCCAGGAGATTCAAGCTTTGTCTTTGCGTAATAATTGTACACGGTATTGTTTTGGTACCGTAAATCACAGTAGTGCCATGGTAGATGTCTTAGGTAAATAGCCGAGCCCTCAGAATACATGTGGTTACTAGTAAAATACTAAAGCCAGAAAGATTGAAGAAAATAAAGGGAATCGAGATACATTGGCTTCCAGGGTGAAATGTTAATCATTTTCAAGTTCCCTTTCAACTTTTTTTGCATCTCAAGTTTAAGCGTGCCTGAGCTTTTGACACCTTTCCAAGACAAGCGCTGTCGAGCTGGGTTAGTATCTGGATGGGTGACCTCACAATGTACGTGTCAGAAACATAGCACCGAAAATTCTATTTTAATGCTCAAAGATGCGAACTAAGCAAGGTACATATTTTGTTAGCCTGCTTTATACAAAACAAGTATTGATGAAAAGTAAATAAATATTGATAAAAAGTTTTAGGAAGATCAGAAGCAAGTTTTCAGGAAGTGTCGATCGAGAATGAAACATAATTTTTGCCATCAGCAACAACATTTGCGACGTGAAAACAACATAAAGTTTGAATTAAAATTACCATCGGCGAATATCATTTTGGGAGATTTTTGCTACATTCAATTTTTCTATCGTACTTTTGGCTGCACAAGTAAATCGCAAAATCGAAAGTGTCGTCGAATTCAGCGGGCGTTGTGATTAAGTTAAGTTACTTTGCGTGTTTACTCGCGAAACATAGGATACATCTGTGTCCAAATGATGGCAAGACACCGGATTTTTGTTTTTGTTAGTTTGGGTTTTTTTATCTTTCAAGTGTTATAAAGTTTGACAAGAAATGTGCTAATTCAGCATAAAGATCACAATCTAACAAAGTCAAAAATTTACTCTCCTAGACGAGGTTATTTATCACCAGTTAATTCCATCGTTTTGGAAATAGCAGCTGCTTTATTATTCATCAGCGTCACAAATTCTTGCTGATTTTGGTGCTCATTTTGTTGAAACCAAAGCACGCTTCCAAAAAACCTGTTTATGTTCGTCAGTTATGCACGCGCTGCGGGCCTATTGTCACCAAGTACTTACACTCTTACACTCTTACAACCCGATGACATAGTGTGTAGTGCACTACCACAAAAACGAAAGACGGACGTTTCTTGGCTAACAAGTACGTTGTTTTGACTCTAAAAGCGATTAACATTCTTCCCTTTAGTTCATTCAATGTAAACACGAACCA
>NC_090871.1:45685887-45710887 GCF_036669935.1 Montipora foliosa | reverse complement strand
CTTGCCTCCGGTAAAGGTGCCATCTGTTGGATCATGGGTTTAGGGAGGACGTTCCTTGCATTTGACGCATCGGCTAAGGACTGAGCGAACCAGAACGCGGATTTGAGGAATCCAGAAGTCTTCCCGCAACTTGGCTATCACATGCTCACGCCCCAAATGACCAATGAAATGATGGACATGACGAGCAATCTTCTCAGGTACAGCACGATCCCTGGGCAGAATGATTTGCCGGCCCATGGTAGATTCGGATGCTCTTTTCTGGTCACGTCCATTGACTCATAGTACTCCCTGGTCATCCAATCCAGGATTTAATGCTGCAATCTTGCTCGATGCTCTGAAGGCACCATTCGACTTCAGATCCTTTATATCCTGTGCATATGCTGAGCCCTGAACAACCTTTGCGATAGCCACTGTAGCTGCATTCAAATCATCAACAGTGGACCTTCCCTTTATCTTTACTGAACTGTTTAAATCGTAAGAGCCATGCTACCTTGCGCCAAAGGCGGGTCCAATCTGAGCAGGTTATTATCAGGACTTGGAGAGGGTCTTCCATAGGATCTTAGATGGGATCAAATTTCGAGCTTCCTTTCTTCGCCGCAACTGAATCAGGAGTCAGTTCCAGGGAGTGAACGTGAGTTTCTTTCTTCAGTTCCAAATCTTCACGAGGCACAGTTCTACACTCTTGTTTCGTCCAGGAATTTTCTGGTCCCCATAGAGAGTCAGGTCCACGAAGCCAACTGTAGTCAGCGGTCAGCGGTCAGAGAAGATGGGGTCAATGCCCTTGAAATATAGTCTGCGGGATTCAAAGTCCCTGGCGCATGATTCCACATGATTCCAATAATGCACGGGTGAGAGTGCTCCTTTATTTCTTCGACTCTGTTGGCTACGAAGCTTTGAAGTCTTTGTTTCTCATTCTTTGGATAGTGCAGCACTATTTCACTATCAGTCCATAAGAATGTCCTGTCAATGTTCAGTTCTAATTCTTCTCGCAGCATTTTACACACGCGAGTTGCAAGTACTGCTGCCTGCAACTCTAGTCTGGGAATACTGACAAACTTCACTGGTGCGTTTCTAGCCTTCCCCATGACTAAGGTACAATAAATCCGACCATCCGGGTACTCAGCTCGCAGGTAGGATGATGCACCATACCCAACTTCTGATGTGTCCGAAAAGACATGGAGCTGCAACTTGCAGTCTCGCGGGTCAATATCTTGCAGAAAATAGGATCGAGGGATGCGCAACTGAGACAAGGAAGGTAGTTGAGTCTTCCATGACCTCCACTTTGACAGGAACTCTTCACCAAGAGCCTCGTCCCATCCAACGTGAGCCTTCCACAGGTCTTGCACCAAACGTCTTGCAGCCAGCGCTACAGGTGAAACGAACCCAAGCGGGTCGAACAAGGAACAGTAGACAAGATGCCACGTTCAGTCTCTGGGCGTTCAAGATGACTTATTTTGAAGCCGAGAGTATCCTCTCCAACAAACCAAAGTATCCCCAGTGCTCTTTCAACGAGCGGATCTTCCAATTCGAGGTTGAGCCTTTGGTTGAACAGCTCGTCACTTGGAACTGTCTTAAGCACTTCCTTTGAACTTTGAATTTGACGTAAACTTAGTCAGATTGAAACTACCTCGGGCAAGGATGTCGACCATATCTCGGGCCAGGTGAATGGCTGGCTGCTCATCATTCTCAGAAGGGAGAGCATCATCAACAGAGAAATTTCCCGTTATAACTGCTATGACACTGGGGCTGAAGTCATCAGCATTGTCATCGGCAACTCGCCGCAGAGTAGAGTTAGCAACACAAGGGGAAGATACTGCTCCAAATATATGTACTTGTATAACGTAAACATCAGGTGGATCTTCATAGGTATTTGTCCACCATAGAAACCTCAATGAATCCTGGTCTTCCTCACGTAAACGAATCTGGTGGAACATTCCTTCAATGTCTGCGGCAATACCAATCTTACCTTGGCAAAAACGCAGGAGGACACCGGGTAAACTGTTGGTCATTTCTGGCCCGCTCAGCAGATTCTTGTTAAGCGAGGTCCCTTCGTACTCGGCTGCCGCAGCAAAAACAATACGCACCTTTCCAGGCTTCGTAGGGGAAGTTATCGGGTAGTGTGGGAGGTACCAATGGGTACTGGATTCCTTAGCTAACTCCTTCTCAGACCACTTGCGAGAAAATCCACTACTGATGTAACTGTCCATTACCTCACGATCCTTGATGGCCATTTCTTCATTCCCGGACTTCATCAGGCGACGTCTCAGGGACTGTAAGCGCTGTCTGGCCATGACAAGATTATTCGGAAACCAGCGCTCGTCCTTCCTCCAAAGCATGCCCACTTCATAACGTCCATTCACAAGACGCGTGGTGTCTTCAATTATTTGCATCGCTCTTTTGTCTTCAATCGAGAGGGGCTTCTCTCCTGACTTAACTGCTCCACAATCTTCAGGTTTCCAGAATTTTTCAATGAGGTCGACAGGCTTGTGATCAACTGAAACAAAGTTCACTGAGACTCCCTGGGGATTCTTAACACCATAACAACCGCAAACACACTAACCAAGGGAGTAACGACAATTATAAAGTCCTTTCCTTGCATCTTCAGGGACTCGAACTTCTTTCTGTATGTGTGCATAGGGGATGTTGTTTCCCACAAGAATGAACTCTCTTAATGTCAACTTCTGGGAACTCAATTTTACACAAGAAAGAGTGATTGCGGACATCAATTCGCTCTCGAAAGGCTCGCTGTGACTGGTTGAGGTCAGGTAGAACATAGGCCTCAGAAACCTCAATACTTTCTCCAAAACTCTCCACGGAACTCAAGATGAAGGAAACTCGATTAGACTCTTCAACCTTGCCACTGTTCGTGATTGTATTAATTCCAATCAGCTCAGGTATTCCTTGTATACTAAACCACGGTCGATGAGGGTATCTGTACAGCCACTATCTAGAAAGGCGTAAGTTGATACAGTGTTACCATTCGCCGCGGTGATAATGACAGGTACAACGTTCAACAAAACTTGTGTTTCTGTGGTAGACAAACCGGCAGACGATATGGGTATTGGTTCGGGTTTGTTTGAATTAGCACTCGCAGTTTGACATGTATTCACTCCTTCGTGACTAGCGGAATGGGGGGTGGCTGGAGGCTTGTCACTTTTGTCGTTGGACTCCTTGTTGTCGGGTGGGTTAGGACGACGACCATCCTGAACTTTGTCACTATGTAGAACATGCGGGCGGTTCAGGGAACGATCCAGAACCATGCCCAGGCCTTTCAACACCGCAGTTAAAACAAAATACACAGGAGGCCGCATACTGCCATCAGACTGCCACATGCTTGCACTTCTTGATTATAGGACAATGTTGAAGTTTATGTCGCTTAGACTTGCACACTCCGCAGCTTCTCGAGCCACGGGCTGGAGGTTTACTTTCGAGATCCGTGGCACCAATTGTGGGATTCTTTATTGGAAGCTTGGGAGGCACCTTGGGCTCTTTATTCTCTCGCTTCAACATTTGACCTCCGAACACTGGGTTATTCCTAATGTATGCTTGTCTCAGGGCTCGAGACTAACTTTTTGGCTCACTAGCCTTGTGGCTAGTATCAGGTCTGATTTCACTGGCCAAATCTAAATTTGCACTAGCCAGTCTCGTCGTGCGCAGTTTCATTCATTTGTTAAAACTATCACGAAAAAAATTCCACATTTCCAAACACAACTCGCGCTTTTAGTAAATATTCTCATATTCTCATATCCATCCTCGCAACAGTGGCGCAAATATGCTGGAGTGTTCTGCTTCCCGTATTTTTCTCACGAAGGCAAAGTTTTTGTGGCCTTGAGGCCAATTCTTCCATTCTCACAGAACCGTTGCCAAACCTTTGCAACTCACAAATGCGCTTGAGCGTGGAAAACGCGGAATAAAATTAAGTAAGAAATCAACCGTACATGAAACTAAACTGCTCGTTTGGAAGTCTGTGGAAAGGCTGTTCTTTTGATTAGAGCTATATGCAATTGAATGAATGAATGAAGAATGAAGAATGAAGCTTTATTTAACCCCTCTCAGATTTTTGATGTTGTCTCTTAACCTAAATAGGTCTCTCGGATATTCAGGTGGATAATTGTTAATTGTCTTAAATACAATAATTAACAAGTTCTGGATAGTCGATCCACAAGGAAATTTTAACCTGAAAGCGCCATTCTACGCACGAATCACAAAAGCAGCAGAATGTGGGAAAATAATATTTGAAATTAGATATAAAGGAAATTCGAAAGGACAGACTTGCCCTCACATAAGATTTTCTTTTTAATAGCTTCAAACAGCAATCCGAGCGTTTGAATGGTTTTCGGAGTCAATTAATATTCGGTGGCCACAGTGCTCGCAAGCAAGTTTTCTCTCTTTTTATGCAAGATTCGCCATTCCTAGTAAACGAGATAAGTCGCTCCATATTATCTCTTAATTTTTATTTTGGATTTGAAATAAATTTGAATTATTTGGAGTCAATTTTCCAAACTAGTACGTGACCTCTTTCCATATACACGTAACAACGTCGCAAACAGTTGCAAACAGCTTGCGTTGGCTCGATCGCAAACACTGTCACTTTTTGCGTTTGTGTTTGCGATCCTGTTTTCCATATGCGTGACTGCTTTGCGTAACTTGATCTCGTGACATCGTAAGAAAAGTGCGCAAAAATAAAAGCAGAATTAGTTTTTGCGTCGTGATCAACTTCTTATGTTGGAATTGTTGCAAAGAAGAAGGGAGAGAGGAAGTGTCAAGAGACGTCACCGATTCTGGGTCCGATACATTTTCGAGGAGCAGCAACGGGCTGTAGCATAGCCAGTATCAAATTATACCGTAGGGATTGGCTCTTTGTGATCAAGAACTTTACTAAAGGTATATTTGGCGGTGTATTCCCTTAAGATATTCATTAAATTCACACTGTTTTGAGGAGTGTCCTCATTGCCACAATCGAACTCGGACACCATTTTCATTACTTATACTTGCCTCTAATTGGTCAAAACGTATCACGTGCACAAAAATTTCGTTGATTGATCACAAACAATCATAAACAGTCTACGATTGTGTTTCTATATCGTTGTTTCCTCGCTTTTGCACTGCTACTCGTCGCCAACAAGACGTAACGGTAGAAAAATTTCTATCTCTTCCGTCTTGTTTGCGATCATGGGCTTTCATCGGCGATTGGTCGGGTATGAACGTAAAAGGTGTTTCCATTTTCGCAAACTGTTTGTGATCAAGCTCTCGGAAGGTGCTTGCGATTGTTTGCGACGGAGTTACGCCCATAGGAAAACACGCATATGGAAACAGCAGCCGAGAAATTCCGCATGATTTCACACGTGATTAATCGTTCGAAATGTGGAGTGGGGAAAGTGATAGATGGATAGATAGATAGATAGATAGATAGATAGATAGATAGATAGATAGATACATACATACATACATACATAGCTTCATTAAATAAAACCATTGCAGCCAAGGGCTGAATTACGGCTATTTACAAGTGAAAAAGATTCTAAAATATATTTAAAAACTAAATCTAAAAATATATTAAAGACAAAGTTGCACACCGAGAACTAAAAGCTAAGAACGGCAAGAATTTTCCATTAAAAAGCTCCACTTAAAGCGATTTGTCTTACAAAGAGGGACATTCAAAGTCCTCTTTTTCCTGATAGTTAGTTGGCACTCATTCTTTGGCGGCAGTAAGTGATGGAGCCTGTGGTTGGGGTCTTGAAGGAACTTATCGAAGAGGCGCGTGGTGAGTTCCTTTCTTCGAACGCTTAATAGCGGCAGCCCAAGGGCGACGAGTGCTTCGGAATAGCTCAAGGTGGGATAGATGATACGAAAGGCGCGTTTTTGAAGATTTTCCAATTCATCTGATAGGTATATGGGAAGGCTATTATGAAAGGTCTCCCAGGCGTATTCGGTGACCGGCCGAATGCATGTGGTGTAGAAACATACAAGTTCGTGCGGGTAGAGGCCCGCTCGTTTTAACTGCCTCATCAAGTACAGTCTGGAAGCTACCTTCTTAACTATCTCAGCAACATGCGCGTTCCATTTCAAATCGTCAGAGATGAAGAGACCCAAAAGTTTGGCACTCTTAACAACTTCGATGTTCTTATTATTGATGACGACAGGTGGAAATGAACTTAGATCTAGCAAAACAAATCTGCAACTCTTTGCATTTTGCTTCGTTCAGCTGGAACAGATTTCCCTGAGCTGCCCGAACTAAATTATCTACAGCTGTTTGGATCTGACTTCAATCACTCTTGTGGGTTGTTTCACTTATGGTGGTGTCGTCGACATATTTGCATAGATCAACGCCTTCGACCTGGAGGTCGTTAATCATCACCACAAAGAGACAGGGACCAAGCTTAGTCCCTTGTGGTACGCCGGCAGAGACTCTACCCCCCTCTGAGAAGCAGTCTTGAGAGAGCTTGACTCTTTGGTGCCGATCAGTGAGGAAATCTTCAATCCACTCAGGCATGTCAAAGTTCTTAAGCTTCTCCAATAGAATGCGGTGATCAATCAGATCGAAAGCCTTCTTGAAGTCAAATAGAACTACACGGACCGTAGAGCCGTTGCCGTCGGTCTTCTGGTACCATGTGTGCATCATACGAATGAGAGCATGCGCAGTAGAGGAATTGGGAACCGTTCCAAATTGATTCCAATCAACTTTGACCAGGACGGCTGGCTTGATGTATTCCTCAACCACATAGTCTTCGGCCACTTTTGACAGTATTGGCGTTAATGATATAGGCCGCAGATGCTTGTTAACATCAAGCACTAGTGACTGCTTGGGGAGGGGTGTAATATCCGCTCGTTTCCATGACTTAGGTAGGCGACTCTCCTGGAAGCTAGAATTCAGGATGTCTGCTACAGGGGCAGCAAGTATATCCGCATTATCTTTGAGAAGCCAAAAGGGGATTTGATCAGGACCAGACGCTTTGTTGGGTTTGAGAGTGCGCAGCTTCTGTACAATAGAATATTCCGTGATGGGCCTCTGGCGCGGCTCAACAGGTGCTGCGTTATTGTGCTCGCTCGGTCGCTCGTCCACGTTGGTTTCCTCTACAGTTTTTTTTTTTTTTTTAATTATCATTTTTTAAGAAAGTAAACTCCATAGAATCCGCTCAAAGTTTCTGTTGTTAGTTTCTATTCTCTCCTTTTGCCTTATCCATAAGAAATAATTTTCACTTTTGTTTTCGTCCACAACTCCACTGCTTCACAATATTTACTAGCCCCAATGGCTCGTGGAAGCTCAAAATCTACCAGCCAAAACTGAAATTTCACTAAGCTGTGGCTACCGTTAGTCTCGAGCCCTCTTGTCTCTTCACAAACGCAGCAATGTCATTTAGCTGAGGAGACCTTCCACTCTTAACAATCTCATAGTTTTCATTTTGTCTTTTGATGATCAGATCATTAGGAAGACAGCTAACGATACGCTTAAGGTTTGTTGCGACGTTTGCTTCACGTTCAATGTCGCCTTGAAGGATTTTTGTAGCTGTGTTTAGCTTCTCAGAAAAGTTCATAAGTCCAATATTATCCCAATAGGTCAGCCTTGGACCGGCTACAAGATCTTCTATGCATGCTTTCGTTACCCTTATTGCCTGACCAAAGCGTTCCTCAAGGGTTTTCATGATTTTATTGAATGAGCAGCCTCTGTTTCGCTTTACCACTTCCAAAGCTTCTCCAGTGACAAACTTAGGGAGATATTCAACACGCTGGGAATCGGTAAGCAAATCACTTTCAAGATGAGTACGAATTTGGTCACGAAAGAAGGGGAAATTCACTTGATTCCCACTGAACTGTGTCGGCTGCATTCCACTCAGCATTTGAGCCTTCCACATTGCTGCAACAGGATCACGTGGGGAGTGGTCGCCACAAGTAGCCTTCTGTGATTGTTGGACACTAGGTACTCTAAGGGACTGGGGTGACTTCACGCCGTTGAGGGTCTTAGGAACCTTAGACCCTGTCGCTGAGAAGGATGACTTCGGTTGAGTTATCATGTTGTCCCGAGACTTCAAAATTCCCGACACAGGAGTGACTGACCCTTCTGTGCAAGGGTTAAATTGGGATACGGTCTGCTTACTGATAGTAGAAGTAGCACCTGGATTGGCATCAGAACCGCTGGCCTCAATTTTCTCTGAAGTAACCGGGGTAGAATGTGGTCTTCTATCAACTAGGAACGTGGTAGCATCCAAGGAGCTAGCATCGCTAGGTGTAAGACCTCCCTCATTGTTGTACTCCATTTCAATCTTCCATTCTAGTTCGGCTAGTGATGCTTCCTCTTCTAGGCGCCTAAGTTCCATTCTTTGTTTATGTTCGTATGCCATTCGAGCCGCTTCTGCTTCTTCCTTTGCCCTAGCCTTGCCAGGTCCAGTTTCATTTTCCAGACAAGCACCCTTTTCACAGATTTCTTACGTGATGATCCCGACGCACTAGAAGACTTAAAGCAGACCGACACATTGTCATTACGTTCCACGTCCTGGTCTGGTAGTCCAGGATTCATTCCTTACATTTCCAGGTGAAGAGCCCAATTTTTGCGAGAAACCTTCACACTTATTAATTTCGTCATGTGGATCACGTCTCAGGTTAGAATAACGATTATGTACCTGTTCCAAGCACTTTCTCTCATTTATCCCAGCAAGGTTTTTTGTATGTAGCTCTTCGAGTGTCTTCCACCTTTCCGAGAGAAGGTCAACAATTTTCTTAGTTTCCTCAGGGCTTTGGCTGGCATGAAGTTCGGACGGAATTACTTTCAGTAAATTTTCAATTTCCTTGCTAACATTTGTCCACGTAGCCGTGCTGCGTAGCTCCCGGGAGTCCCTAGCCGTTATCGACGCGGGTTCTTGGTGGAGGCCTGGGTCTGAAGGAGGAACCGCGGTAGCCAAGCGAAAACATCTGTTGTCGTACAAACAGAAGTAATGTTACTGTCTACCGTCGATGTATCACTTCTTCCAGGAAACTGGATAGGAAAATCAGGCAGTCCACGATCCATTCCATCTCCAGCGTAATCGAAACTATTGGCATTCATTCCACTGTCGAAGCCGAAATCCAACCGATTTGGTGCATCCATCACTCGACGGAATCCACTCGCAATCAAATATTTAGAGAGAATATTTCTTACTGATGTTGGGGTTAATTTGCAAGGAGATTTTTTTACGCGTAGTTTGTAGAACACAACGCTTTACTGATGCCAGTCATCTCATGATTGTTTACAACTTTTAAGTACAGACGATTCCACCATTTGTGACATTTGTGTTGTCTTGAATCGACTTACGTCATCTACGCCTACGGTAAAAACTGAACAACAAAAAAAGCCTAAATTAACAACTCACTGGGTAAAGGCAAATTGCAAACCTGATACTTCTGTGCGTTAAAACGGTAGGGAAAGTGCAGAACTTCAACAGACGAGCGTAACATTCGCGGTCTCCGACACGAAACTGCTTAGACCAAACCCATGTGCTACCGAAACACGTCACCTAATCAAAATCAATTCGCAATTCGTGTAGAGTTTGAGGGTCGAGGTCAGTGATTGTAAATATCCAGTTAAATCAACAATTTACGGAATTAAACTTTATTTTTTATGTCGTAGGACTCCTTTCAACTATCTTCTTTTGAACCTCGCCGTGGCGGACATCGTTTATCCTACCTTCCTCTTTACCCATTTCATCTACCGTCACTTTCTCAATAACCCTGATGCAATGCCTGGGAATGCAATTTGCCTGTCGTTGAGGAGGTTGGCGTGGATCGGAGCTGCTTGTTCTGTATTCACTCTGATTGCCATTGCAAGGGAACGCTACTGGGCTGTAGTTCATCCACTTTCAATTCAGCGAAAACTCACTTGGCGACAATTGAAGGTGCGTTGATTATCCTGCAGAGCGTATACGGTATATACATGCAAAAGATTAGCGGTCATTTACATAGGAAGATCCTTTTTCACCAATTTCATTACAGTTTTATTCCCACCCATACCAGTGTTTTAAGAATACTCCCAGAAATTCAATTCAATTCTAATGTGAACAATTTCTTCTGATTTTTGTTTAAAAAGATGAGAGGCTGGTCACGCAAATAAAAACACTCTATACTCAGTAACGAGCAACAAAAGGGACTGTTGCTGTTAAGTATTCAACAACTGACTTTCTTAACTGTTTTTCTAATCTTGCTTTCAAAAGGCCTTTGGGAGACTTGACATGGGAAGTATAATCAAACTTGAATCAAACAGTAGAAACTAAGGTTTTCGATAAGCAATTAAGAATAAAAAGCAGCGATATAAAAAAATGCCATTCTTTTATATCGCTGGTTTTTATTCTTACCAGTAGAAATACCTTAAAAACGTTGGCTTATTAAGGCAAATTAATCCGCTGGGTGCCTCAAATGAAATGAAATTTAAAGCTTCAAACTTCTATCTGCTCTCAGTATTTATCCCTTTCTCATTGCATATTTAAGGCCTGGAAAGCTGACTTTAATTAGTAAATACTAACCTGTCGTCAATCAAGTTTAGAAAATACTTTGGTTACCTTTCCAACCTTTCCCTTTAAAAGACTAATAATTAATTTCGTATTCCTATAACTCGTTCCATGCATCCCATCCTATAGGTAATTATTCCAGGTACTTGGATCCTTGCAGTTCTGTTAAATTCCCGGGGATTCGTCATACAGAGCTTTGGAAGGGAGATCGCTGTAAGGTCTTGTGATCACGTTTGGCAAAATAAAGAATTCCTAAAGGCGTATTGGCTCACTTCCTTTACCTTTGCTTGTATTTCATCCCTGTTGATGATCGGCTATTACTCCATCGTTGTGTACACTTTATGGTTCAAACGTGACGATCAAGAGGAGAGACCATATCAGCGGCAGGTAGGAATGCAATTATTACCAGTGCATGTGAGGCTGTTAAGACTTTCCAAGCGGACACTCTAAGGAAGAGGAAAAAGCCACGACACTTCTTGACATCTATGCATTAATGTCAAAGCCCACATTATTATGATGGGGAGCCAAGAGTCTATCATCCAAGAGTAAGATTTATCCAAATTGGCCAAGTCCCCATCAGCGTCAGAAGATTGTTTGTTTTTCAACCACGTTTTGTGGAAAAAAAAAAAACAAACCAAATCGGCTACCTCAATGTTTTACCCAATAAAACGTGGTAATAAAACGTTTTGCTCCAGGTATTTCAATATCATTTAACTTTGAACGCTACATTATAATGCAAATGCAAATACAACATCTAAAGAATCTTAACTCCCGCAAAATTAAATTGGTTTCAAAACTGACACTTTCCTGACGCTGATGGGGACAAACCTGATACCAGATTCTTACTCCTGGGTAATGGACTGTTGAGAGAGCTTAAGCATGAGACGAAAGTAAAATGTTTTCGGTTCCTGCCTGTCTTGGTCAACATTACCACATTTATATTGGTAAGTATCTTGCCGCTGTTAGAGATGGTCAGGGAGCTGAGACCACTTTCCTTTTCTACGAAATGTTCACCTTCGGTTTCCATCTTTGGCTCAAACACGTCCAGCGCTGCTCCCTATCATGACGTATACAATCAATTAATTTAACATTTAAGCGTCAAGCTTATAAAATGCCATGCGTATTCTGGACTTTCGAATAACATCTCAGGAGTAATGTTTGTTCCCCGAAACAAAGAAACAAGTTGTTGCTTCTTAGCATCCCACCTTGGACTCGTCCTTTCAATTACACCCTGTAACATCCGTCATCATCAACAATCACCAAAATTGTTGATTTAATACAGGAAGTTATCACAGCGCCTACAAGCGAACGTTCGATCGGTGCTTCGACGTAAACACTACCAAATGCTGCGATTGTGTCGTGTCCAAGAGGTGCCCGCAAGATCTTTCATGTGAATTAAGATCTATTCTCAAGCAAACGTTTTCTTTGGTTTTGTATTGATCACGCTGACCACGCTACAGAAAGCCAGCAAAACAAAATTTATGTTATCATTAAACGTTCTGCAATGAAACGTCATTCCAGATAAAAAGAAACAGTTGAGTCATATTTTCGTTACCCGTGGAAATGAGTTCATCTCCGTCTGGAAGGTGACCCGGTGTCCCTACGGTTAAAGTATTTTCTTTATAATCTCTTGACACTAATTTCAAATGAGGCTCAAATGATCGTATCATCCTTTTTCTTACACAGGGTGTGTTGAAAGTACGGAAACGAGTGACCTTAATGGTTTTGTCTGTTACTACACTCTTTGAAATTACCTGGACTTCAGCCAACGTAATTCACGTTTTGAAAGATTTTGGCCTCTGCACAGTCAGCGATGTTGCAGTTCCCATAGCTCACTCCTTGCTTGCTTTCAATTCAGCTGTCAACCCGTTTGCCTATGCTCTGATAAACCAAAGATTCAGGGAGAGGATGAAAGGAATGCTATGCAATAGTTCACGTGCAACTGAAAGAAATATCAAAGCTGAACATCCACAAATCATCAGACTCCAGCATTACTAGTCACTCGTTCCAGACGAGAGCTTTGTTTTCTTTCAAATGCCACCGACCACAAAAGTTTAACAAAAAATGAGCTATAGAACGTGATTACTACTTTTGCCTCTCAAGTTATATTTGTGACATTTTTTCCTCTTTCCTACAAGAAATGTCAGTGATCGATGATTCATATCAGGGTTTACGTAAGCGGCATCACTGCCCCTCTTTCATAACGTGTCTGAGAAGAGCCCTGTGATTGAAAAAAACACGTGACAAGAACATATGCATTGGCTTTGGAGTGCTACAAAATCTTATTATTTGTCTGAAAAATTTAAAGTGCAAACATCGCAGCTGAAGTTTTTTCTACATTAGCTATTACAATGCCTATGTCAATTGGAGCGTGTTTTGACTGGAGCATATTAGCGGTTGTCTCTCATATTTCACAAACATCTTGTGAACAAATCGAGTTCAAGTACTCATATTTGTTAGAGTCCAGTCGAAGTTAATACAAAGAGCGATGGTTGTAAGTTTAAAGTCCTTTCCACATAGCATGTACATAATTGCCAATCCCTTCTGTCGACAATCATTGTTGTCTTTGTTGTATCTGATATGTTCACTGACATTACATAACCAGAATATACCACTGTGCATATTACACTTGTTATGGAGTTTCAATCTTTGATAGTGATCCTGGTACTATTTTTTCCTCTCCCCAAACTTTTCGTGCGCTTTCCAATGCTAATTGATTTCCACAAGAGTGAATTAGATAAGAGTGTTGTTAGGCATGGGTGCGTGGGCTTCCCAGCACGGTCACAAATGAGTCTATTTTTAGAATATCAATTCACGCAAAAATCAGTTGTCATGTCCCTGAAAACAACATGGCAGTAGCAGTCACGCGTGACATGCCTTCTTCTGATTGATTAAAATTGGAGACCCTTTGTTTGTTTCGCGTGCAAAGTGTATCTGTGACTGTGCTGGGGCAAAGCCTCAAAGTGATAGATCAATCACTAGAAATTAAATGAGTTGAATTTTGGGCGCCATCAGATCAACACTGACTTAACGAGACGTTTTTGCGGGATATGAAAATGCAAAAATATCTGCGGTACGCAGTTTAGCAGATATTTCTTTCTGCGCGATCTTATACGGTTAATTAGGTGCATTATGGTGTCTGTTTGTGTCCTGGTATTTAAGCGGTGTTAAGTATTTTGCATATGGTTATATAAGTGTCTTGTTCATTCGTATTCATCCTTCGGGTCTGTGTACGCCTACTACCCACAGTTTCGTTTTTGCTTCCGCTATGCCCAAGGAGCAGCAGCAAAGGTCTTCGGTTTCGACCATTACTGTTAACGACGATTCAGGCGCTGCTATCAGCCCCTCTATTAACGAGTTAATCCAGTCTTTCGTTGCCGAGTCTATCGGTGCTTTAGCTGATAACCTTTCGCAGATTATCGACGATCGTCTGTTCGGTTTCGCCAGGCGGTTTTTGGAGGAAAATGGTTCCACTGTCGAGCAAGCCGTTAAAAGGGCGCGTCGAGAAAGTTACACCTGTAAGAGAAAGAGGAACCAACGGTAGCTGGACCATGCCGTTCAAGTGCTGGACTGGTTTGACGAAGCATCCGTCGCTTTGAAAGGAAAATCCTAAGACAAAGGTCAAGGACGCTTTGGACGCAGGATCCTTGTTTTTTCAGCAAGCGGTCAGTCTAATCGAAGGGCTTTTAGCTCTTCGAAGCGCTTGGGGCCTTGTTTTAAGATAAGTAGTTTTCTTTACTTTTCACGTTAGACTTGCTTTGTTTTTACCTTCGGATTTATGGCGTTACTCACAGGCCATATCCAATATTCTCCAGGATTTGTTGTCTTTTTCGTTTCTTGCTTTTCTATTAACTTCTGGTAAGTGCAGAATGCAAAAATATCTGCGGTACGCAGTTTAGCAGATATTTGTTTTCTGCACGATCTTATACGGTTAATTAGGTGCATTATGGTGTCTGTTTGTGTCCTGGTATTTAAGCGGTTTTAAGTATTTTGCATATGGGTATATAAGTGTCCTGTTCATTCGTATTCATCCTTCGGGTCTGTGTACGCCTACTACCCACAGTTTCGTTTTTGCTTAATTTATTGTTTGGCCCTTGCCAGCTCTCAGTTTGATTATAATATTTTTTGTTTTGATTTCCTATAGTGCGGGGAGTTCGGCCCCTTTAGTGTTTTTTGTTTCAAGTCGTCCGCTCTCGCAGATTCCTCAGGAAGGGTATTGGTTCTTTACCTGGGACCTCAAATCTGGATACCACCATGTTGATATTTTTCCGGAACACCAGAAGTATCTAGGTTTTGCTTGGCCCTTAAGCAGCGGACTTAAATATTCCACTTTCACGGTTTTACCCTTCGGTCTCGGCAGTGCGTGTTTTTGTTTCGGTATTGTTGCGTCCATTAGTTAATCGCTGACGATCTATGGGGCATTTTTCTTTTATTTATCTCGACGACGGCAGTCAGCCCAATAGGACATCAGACGTCGCAGCAGCTTTTGCTCACCGAAAGGATCTTGACTCTTCCGGTCTCCTTGTCGATGAGGGGAAGTCGTGCTGGGTCCCGATGCAAGTGGGCGAGTGGCTAGGTTTTGTGATCGACGCCTTTTCTATGACGTTTCGGATTCCTAAGAAGAAAGTTTGCAAGCTTTGGCTTTCGCCATTCAAATCAATTCATCGTCCTACCCTGAATTAGCCAGGATCGCCAGTTCCATTATTTCGGTTTCCTTGGCGGTTGGGCCTGTTTCCCGTCTTCTGACTAGGCTATAGCTATAGAGTCTAGGTCGGCTTGGGCTCACACTTTTCGCTTCCCTCCCGCTCTGCTAGAGGAATTGAAGTTTTGGTTTAATTACATTGAATCGTTTAGTGTTTACTCCATTCGGCCTCCCCGTGATTCGTCCACTGTTGTTTTTTCCGACGCGAGCGACGTAGCCTTCGGAGGGTTATCCACCTTCCTCGACAGCTCTGTGGCCAGCGGTCGACGATCGACGATTTGGGTCAAAGTTCTACTTTTCGCGAAGTGAAGCCATTTATTATGTTTTGCTTTGTTTTGTTGAGCACCTATAGCCCAAGAAGGTAAAAATTTTTAATCACAATCTTAGTGCCGCCAGGACAGTTTCTGTTGGTAGCTCTAAGGTCCATCTTCTCTGGCTCTGAGCATCTTTTGTTTTGTTTTTCTCATGGTATTGCCTTGGTAGAGCAGTGAATTCCCAGGTCGCTGAACGGGAGGGCCGATCATTTAAGCCAGTTCGTTGACAAGGATGATCGACGGGTTAATCAACCGTGTTTCGACTGGTTGATGCCAAATGGGGTCCCCAAGCGATCGACCGTTTTGCCTCCTATTATAACTCTCTGCTTCCGCGTTTCAACTCCAAGTTTGCTTCTCCCGGTTGCACCGGTGTTGATGCTTTGGTCCAGGACTGGAGTGGAGAGAATAACAGGGTTTGCCCTCCGGTGGGTCTCGTTTTGAACGCCGTTCGAGTTCTCACGGCTTGTTCCGTTCGTGGGACTTTGATTATTCCAGAATGGCCGTCGGCCTCCTTTTGGCCTCTTTTATTGTGATGGACCTTCACGGTTTCAGTCATTCCCCAGGGAGGTTTTTGTGCTTCCCGCCAAACACGATTTCATTTTGGAAGGCCGAGGTCCGATGCAGATCTATGAGTCTCACCCTTCCGTTTTTCGCAGTTGCCCAAAATTCAGAATGTTATCTTTGCGTATGGATTTTGGGTGAGTTTTTGGTGGTGTTACGGATAGTGTTTCGAGCCTGATTTGGCGTATTTTGGGCCTGAATTGGCATACTTTGAGCCTGAATTGGCATATTTTGAGCCTGATTTGGCACATTTTGATCCTGTTTTGTCGTGCTTCGAGTTTATTTGGTCTCGTCGTGGTTTGTGCCTGTATCGGTATTTTTGGTCATTGGCGCAGTAGTTGTTTGATTTTCGTAATAGTTTTTCTTTTCTTTCAGATGTCCTGAGTTCCGGGATTTGGCTTGAAGCGGCCTCATTGACCACTTCTTCGTTGAGTGAGATGATTCCAGGCCTCATTGATCTGCAATTGGGTGCTAAGGCTCCGTCCACGGTGCTGAAGTACAAATCTGTCTGGCTGCGGTAGCGCAAGTGGGCTTTGTCGAAGATTGGTGTCTTCGTTAATCCAGGAAAACCTTTGTATATTGCATTATTTATTTGTGAATTAGCTGAACGTTCCGTCTGAGAATAACACTGGTGTATCTTCTATAAAATCTGCCGTTTATGCTATTAGGTGGGGCCACGCAATGGCTAGTATCGAGGCTTGTCCTGTTAGCCATCCCTCTGAGTAAGGTTTACTTTAGAAGGTGCCAAAAGAATGCTTGCGTGCCCACTTCAGCCTAAGGAGCAGCTGTCGGTAACACCTTACAGGCGATTACTGCGCATTTTGCCGCTAGCTCTTCGCTTTCCGATCTTCGTTTTTGTTTACCCTTTTTAGTTGGTTTTGCTGGCTTTTGTCGCGTTGACGAGATTAAGAATATAGCACTTTCGTGATGTCTCTATATTTTGTGTTCGTAAGTCAGTTTACGTGCCTCAGCGCGAAAACGACCGGCATAGATCCGGCTTGTAGGAAACTATCTGGTGTTTTGTTAGATGTCCATGCTGTTTGGAGGTGCAAATCCGCTGATTTGGCGTATTTTGGGCTTGAATTGGCATGTTTTGAGCCTGACTTGGCATATTTTGAGCCTGATTTGGCACATTTTGAGCCTGATTTGGCATATTTTGGGCCTGAATTGGCATATTTTGAGCCTGAGTTAGCATAGTTAGAGCCTTATTTGGCGTGCTTCGAGTTTATTTTGTCTTTGGTTTATTTGGTCTTTGGCGCAGTAGCTGTTTGATTTTCACGATACTTTTTCTTTTCTTTCAGATATCCTAAGTTCCCGGATTTGGCTTGAAGCGGCCTTATTGACCGATTGTTTGTTGAGTGTCATGAAAAACGAGCAGCACAATGAAGGCCACACTGCTGTTCTCGCTAGATCTGGCAAGGTTACTTGTCCTGTGGCTGTGACCGAGCGGTTGGTTAAGCTTTTGCCGCAGTCTTCCTCTGCGCTCCATCAGTTCGTAAAATTATGAAAGCCAAGTCTAAGGAGCATTTTCATTCTAGTTTGAGCGTTTCTATGACCACTATAAGGGTGATATTTAAGTAGCATATTAAGCCACTTGTTAGGGAAGTTTCTAAGTACGGTACGCACATTATGAAGTCTAGTGCGGCGTCCAATCCGGCTTGTAGGAAAATAGCTGATGTTTTGTTAGATATCCATGCTGGTTGGAGGTGCGAATCCGCTAATCAATTTAGCTGTTTCTGTTGTTCGTTTTTCATTGTCTTATTTTATATTTTCTAGTATTCACTGGCGATTGTTTATTCAGAATTAGATTTTCGCTTTTGCTGGCTTTGTAATTTTTGAGTAATTTATTTACAGTCCTGGCGGGGGACGTGAGTTGTGCCTGGCCCGTCCCAGATTTCCTGTACCCTTTTTTCCTACAGGGTTTTTTGGCGCAGGTTTTTTCTGGCCACCCTGGTACGCTTACACGTAGCTTTAGTTTACTTAACCTTGCTGTAGCTATGCTCCTTTTTAATTGGTCCCTCATTAACGTGGGTTATGGCGTTACTCACAGGCCATATCCAATATTCTCCAGGATTTGTTGTCTTTTTCGTTTCTTGTTTTTCTATTAACTTCTGGTAAGTGCAGAACTAATGAAACGGTTACAAAATAAATAAACGCCTTCATTGCTTGCTGGCGAGTGACTAATAATGTCCTTAGCGTATACGTAGAGATGGTCGTCACAGAAGCTTCGCTTCTCGGCCAAATATTCATTTTTCGGACAATCTTGCAGCCGCTTGAAGAGGCTTATTTACTAAATATACCGTATGGCCTTATGTGGAAACTGAATACTCCGGTCGTTTTTAAAATTTGAACAACATTCGGTTAAAAAAAGTGTAAGTAAATGCGTTGTTTATAGTGCAAGTGCACTTCGCTATCAAGCTAGTTCACAGGCATCCCACTTTTAATAACCTGAAAAAACATGATTGAGAACCCCAAATGACAGGAGGCAACCAGTTGGCTATTCACAAAACGTGACAGAGTTGAATCCGGGACAACCGGAAACAAAACCAAACCAGAAATTAAACGGGGTTTGAACCTTAAGCAACCGCATGCAAACCCAACACCCTAACCACTGGACCACGCCACCTCCCTTTGGTGAGTTTGCAAGATTTTAAGGACGGTGCGTACTAATTCAAAGGTATTCTTGCGCGGTTTTATGAATATGCGGGAAAAGCAGATCTCAACAAGTGTTATTAAAATCCAAAAAGAAAATTGGGGGTAACCACGCATTTTTCAACGATAATTAATCAACAATATTAGCGAAAACCTTTAAACTACAAAGCAACGTATGGCGGTCCTTTCCAAATTAAAGCTTAATTATCTCTGAAAAATGCATGGTTACCCTAGTCCGGCCTGTTAGGTCGAAAATCGTGACAACTCGCGTAAAAGCACCAAATTAGGTACAGATGTTCCTTTTGACGTAAGAAACGAATTTAGAAGGGGTGCCACGTGATTTGGCTTTCCGGGGGGGCATGAAGCTCATAGAAATTACGCAATACTCAAATGCTGGCATGAAGCGAGGCTGTGGCATTTAATGTGTTTATTACGTACCAGGTTTGACGAATGCCGTTGTAAAATGACTAAACTACATTACTCACACTCAGTTTTGTGTTTGTGTCCATAAAAGGTCATTTGCCTTGATCACGTGACATTCCCATAATGCTTTGAGCGCACTTATATCAAGGAGTGTTTTTGTTGCGTTTTACACATTTAGTTTTTAACATCTTCGGCTAGATATCGTAAATGGTTGTTATTTGTTGCTCTGTTTCTAAGGATTTGTGTTCTGGCAGCCTCCAAAGCAACTACAGAGCTCAGTACATGGTAGATTGGCTTTGAAACATTTACAACGACCACTCTTGCAACTTTTCTTGCATCCACACTTCAGCAAGTCACTGCGCGCCTTAGAGGCTTCTGTAAGTACGGTTCAGCGGGGCCTCCATCTACCGGGCCGTTCTTCATTTTCCATCCAAAATCAGACGGGGATGGGTAAAATTGTTGCTCATCAAGGGACGTCCAGATGCTTGCTTGGTAAAGAGTTTTGTTAGAATGATTCAACAAGGCATCCTAATAAACAATAGAAATTATATATAAATTTTTTACACAAGTATAATTTTAAACAAACGCGCACCGCTTATTTCCATGTACTTCACAAATTAGGCTCTCTAATAGCCCAAGTGGAATAACTCTAGGTTCAAGTCCAGCATAGCCTTATGATAGGCTTTGGATAGTTAAGATAAAATTGATAAGTGGATTCAATACAAGAAAAGGTGGGGTTAGTTGAAATGTTTCTCGTCTTTTCGCTAAACTGTCTTTTTTTTTTTTCGCGTTGTCCTCACAGGTGTTTACCTATCACAAATTTAGCCTATCAAACACAAAAACAACTAAAAATTTGTGGCCTATCAAACACAAAAACAACTAAAAATTTGTGTATGATAGGTTCTTACCTCTGTTGGGGGAATGTTTTCTAGCGCCCGATTCTTTTTTGTGAACAGTTCTCGTCGAGCAGTGTTAACATCGGTAGCAAGGCTGGTCCTGTCATAAAGTATCACCACAAAGCGCTGAAGGACATCAAACACAGTAGTGTTGATCTCAACTGGAAGGAAGGGGCTATCGTTCACAAAACGGAAAGCCTCTGTGACTTCAGTGTACGCTTTCCAGGCCTCCCACTCAAACTTCTTTCCTTTCCCCAGGAATGCTGACGTAGTGTCGCAACGGTAAACGCGTGAAAAAATGGAAGAGCACGGCATTTCTGCTTGCCCAAATACTCACAAATGGTGTTAACAGAAAGCAGCTGAAAATTCTTTCCCATCTCAAAGGCGACCCAAAAGCTCAATCCAGACCAAATCGAAGACAACATGTGTCAACAGTGCGAACAAAGACACTTCTTCCCCCCTTATCCAAAGCATCTCTAACGTTTACAAGAATCCTCGTGTCTGCTTCTTCATGGTTGCAGCTTTCTTCGAGAAATACCTGCCAGTTCTGAGGTAACTTGACATGCCCAGCTACCTTTCGTCTCACACCTTTTCCTCTCTTCTCAAGGGCAGATTCTTTCAGACTTGCTACTCGTTATTCATCCCACACAACGTCAATTCGTTTGGTACTCTTCAAGTGGTTTTCCAGGAAAGGTAAGAACTTGGAATCTGCATATTCAGAAAACGTAGCGACAGATGAAACTGGAAGCGCATGCACAATAGCTGCTCCATCAAAAACTTTGACATCGTAAGATGCTGGTGGTGGAGGTGGGGGTGTTTCTTTGTTGACGCATGAAATCAAATCAGACTTTTACCCGAATCGGAGATTGCCAAACTCTGACAAATAAGGTGGATACGGCTGATTTTCATGCTTGAAGAACTCTTCAAGATCTCCTTCGCGCTGTTGGCTGGCAATATACAAACAACTGAGGAGGTAACGGTCACTTGTTACCGCTGTCAACTTTAAGGACGCTTTGCAGATTTGCTTCGGCTGCTGGCGCTTGAACAGTGGCAAGGTATTCTTTGAAATCGTATCGTGAATCGATACAGTCCTTTCATCAATGACGTCTTTTACAAATTTCTTGTACTGGTGTAATCCAAGTTCCTGGACTCTATGCGCAGTTTCCACGACTGAGGAATCTGCGCAATTGCGTGAGTCAAGGGCAAGTAATTCAGGGCAGTCATCCTTAAAAGGGTTTCCCATTTCCGAAATTGTACTTACAAGTTGCTTGACATGACTTTGAAAGGTTTTCTGTGTTATTTTCATCAACATTTGTTTCACTTTCAACTGACTTTCGAACTCTTGCAACACACGAGCAGTTTCTGGTCCGGCCACCATCCATCTTCTTAATGCGACAGGACTTTCCATTAGTCCTACAGCTCCACCTGATCCCTTCACCCTTGCATTATTTTGCTCGTGTGCCTGGTCGATTGGGATGCTTGAAAAAGTGCTTGATGACTTCGAAATGACCCAGCATTCTCTGAGGCTTTGTTGAACGCCTGGTAAGCACTTCATATCTCTTACGTGAATAGGTAGCCACCTCGCATAATTAGTGTGATCAAGAGCAAAGGACCAAGGAGCAAGAGATTCCAAGGCTTCTACGTACAGAGAAGTTGTTTTCACGATGTGCTTTCACGAATGACAGTACTTTGAGTGCCATTTGCATGATCAAGTCCCAAAACTTGTACGTTGGGCTGGTCTTAATCATTCCATCGTGCCACTTCTGAAACTCCTCTTCGTCCTGTTGACCGTTTAGTTCCCGAAAGGCAACATGCTGCAATTTATACAAAGCTGCTGTGGTTACCTGGTGGGCGCGTCTGGTTTTCGTCAAATGCGCTACCTTAAGGAAGGAATCTGATGTCCCACTGGATGCTATCCCTGCCTCAGTTAGTGCTGTAGTCCAGCCAGATAAAGCTACAAGGTCACCACACATGGTCGATAGCACCATCTCAATGTGTAGGCCCTCCAGCATGACAACGTGAACATTTTCTCCGTGTTTAGCAGGCCAGTTCCACTGAACAACTTTTGCGATAGCAAAAAGAGGCTGGTCACGGACAGTGACAGGAATTTGGCCGGGGTTAAGAAATTCTATTGCCTTCTTAATCACAAACATTCCATGTTTCATCATGGCTACTGTGGCAGCCTTCTCTTAAAACAATGGCAACAAGCTACCCAAGCATGGCAAAGGGTTAGACAGTTCAGTTACAGATGCGTGATAAGCAGCCCATGAAAGATGAATACCTTTGGTAAGCTCCTCATAAAAATGTTGTTCACAGTACTTCAACCAGTGAACTTGTTTTTCAATGGCAATAGACAACTGATCCGTGCTTACGGTCTCCACAGCTGCTTGACTTGTGGCAGGGACGTTTACTTCTGATGTTTTTATAGAAACAAGAGGAACTAAGGAATACGTGTCAGGCAGTGTGATATCTCTTGAAGCGGACCTGGCTGAACAGAGATTAATCCTTTGCACTCACTAGTTGGCTAACGTCTGAAAAAAGAAATATCATTTAAAATATTCTTAATCTAAGAATGGTTTTGTTTTTAGAGCGTTGTTAACTCAGGAAATTTCAGTCTGAACTAAAATAAATTGAATGGCATTTTTGTTTTATCCGTCATCGTATCTTTGAGTCCGACAACCATTGAATAGTTTAACACGCTCCGCTTGCCAGATTTGTGTCACTCCATAATTTTTCGTTTAAATCAAATAATAAACCTATTTAAACATTTCCTTCTTGAACCATTTTTTTTATAACATCTGGTGATTTCTCACAGTTTTTCATTCATCTCAAGTTATAACGCTTATTCAGAGTAACTTTTATTGAACACCGGCTCACATACACGGATAAAAATAAAAATCACTGACCTCTTCGTTTTAAAAAATACAACTGACTTTGTTTCACATCATAACGAAATGAATTTTACCTCATAGAAGGATGGAATATAAAACATGAGTTGATAATTACAGTTCAGATGGTGAAATTCCGCGTCTCAACAACTCCACTGTCACGCGGGTCACCGGGAGGTAAAGCGCATGTTGTATGGAAACACCTCTGGCTTTTTATTACCATTTATTGTTTAAAGATTTTCATTAAGTTACAACAAATTTAAATAAACGGAACTTAGTAAACATCTTCCCGCTAAAACATTAATATCATAAAGGAAGTGAAATTCATGTGGAATTGAGCTTTATAATGACTACGTATATTTGTCGTCTTTTTTCGCCTTTTTTCCTACAAAAAGACATTATATTTTTACATTTCAGCACAGCTTATTAAATTTTCATACTTGGTCTTTATTTTACCTATGCCAACACTTATTTCACTCTGTAATCAAGAAATTAAATTATTTCATAGCTCATAATGGCACGCTGCTTTTGACACACCACAACTGAGACTTACTTACAAAAAAATCCCCCCTCCCCCCCCCCCTGGGGTAATTTTTTGTGGCACCCCTTCTGAAATGATTAGTTATACTCTAAACTACATTTGTGCCAAGTTTGGTGTTTTTACGCGTCTTGCCACGATTTTCGTAATTTGCCGACCTAAAAGACCGTACTACCCCCAGTTTTCTTTTTGGATACTAAGAGCACTTGCTAAGTTCTGCTTTCTCCGCATAAATTTAAACCGCGCAAAAATATCCCTGCATTTGTAAGCACTACCGATAGGAAATCTGAGTATCTGGAGATGCGCAGAAGGTATGCGCAATAACAATAGTAGGCACCGTCCTTAAGACATCATTTAGGTTGACAATCAGAAAACGTTTGCTGCTACCATGACTCCCATGACTGGGAGCGAAAAACAGCCCTATAGATATATTACTGTGACGGCGATTCTACAAACCGATTTTTAACTCATTCTTGACCGCAAGCGCAATGAATAAGTTATTGTGGAGTCGTCATTTTGTGTGGACCGTGGAACCGTGGACTTTACGAATCTTCGCCCTAATGCCCTCGAAGCCCAAGCCGAGCGCGGACATTTTTCTTCAACTTAGACGGGACTCGAACACTGGAATGGCACCAAAGCCGATGTAAGGCAAATGGTGTTTTATTGGATTTTCAAACAAAATATATCCTTGTGGAGCTCAAGAATGGAACGTCAGTTCATAAACAACACAAGCGGTGAAAAATGAATATATGGAATCTTAAAACGGACGAGTAATTAACTTCGACAAAAATTGCATCTTTCGCCGTCGGCTAAGTGAGCTGTATTTCTAATATGTTATTTCTATTATATTATGTACAACACTGAAACCAAGTGGCAAATTCTCTGGTAACTTTTTCTGGTTGGATACTCAGAAAAGGAATCGAACACCTTGAGTGGAAGTCGGACCGTATTTTTGTTGTCTGTCTGTTTATAATTTTATTTATTTGTACTCAACTCTGCACAGTCTTCACGTAAAAAAGCAATTAGAAATTTGACGAAAACTAAGACCTAAGACCGCTTGTAAACAGTGGAAATTACGGGAAAGAAAGTCGAGAAAACCGTACCAATAGTCAGATTTTTTGGCCTCTACACAGACACAACGCCATGACACGCTTTGAGTGTTGTGTGACAGAAAAAAAACAATGACATTTGTCGATGCTTACTTATCGGCACGGAAACTAAAAATAGGGTCTTTCGAATAACAAGAAACTCAGTCTGTTAACCCTTTGGCTGTAACCACTAAGAATGTGATGCACGAATTATTTTGTAAGCAGACACTTGCTATTCTACGTCCAGTATCAAAACAAGTCCACAGTTTAACCGTACGTCACGCAAACAATAAACGGATGCCGTAGATGGCCAATCTTAAAATTATGTCTGATAGGGGACTGAAATAGTTTTGCAGGTTGGACATAAGTGATGTTCTGCAAGTTTCTCCACATTTGCGTCACTCAGCTTCAACTGCAACATTGATAATTAACGGGATTCATCAAGTTGGTTGCTCATATTGCA
>NC_090871.1:45675887-45680887 GCF_036669935.1 Montipora foliosa | reverse complement strand
ATACGGGATATTTAAGTTTAAAAAAAGTGGGGATACGGGATATTTACGGGGGGAGGGAGAATTGAGGAGATACAGGAGATTTTTTTTTAAATAGGAACGCATTACGTAACTTGACAGTGCTTTTTTTTTCCATAACTAGTGTCAACTGAGCTGCGTTTTCGTTTTCAGGAGATTCAAGTTGTCCTTGCGTAATATGTAGCTCTAATAGTACCCGATGTTGTTTTGGTATCTTAAATCAAAACAGTGTCATGGTAGATGTCTTTGGTAAATATTCCCTGAGAAGACATGTGGTTCAGTAAAATAATAAACCCAGAAAGATTGAAGAAAATAAAAGGAAATCGAGAAACATTGGCCTCAAGGCTGACCTGTTGATCATGTTCAACCACAAGCTTAGGCTTGTACTCTGAGCTTCTTACAGCTTTCCCAGACAAAAGTTCACCGAATGAATCTCTGTTCGGTGGGGTTAGTATCTGGATGTGAGACACCAAAATATGAGATTTGCAGTCAGGAACATACGACCGAAAATTCTATTTTGGCGTTCAAAAATGCGAAATAAGCAAGGTACAGATCTGGTTAGTCTGCTTTATGCAAAACAATTGTTAAATAAATATTAATATATATAGTTTTTAAGAAGAGCAGAAGGAACCTTTTAGGAAGTGTCGATCGAGAATAAAACAAATTTGCCATCAGCAACAAAATTTGCGAGTTGAAAACATAAATTTGTGCCAAGAATATAACAAGTTAACCATTTTGGGAGATTTTTGTTACGTTCAAATATTTTTATCGTACTTTTGGTTCTACAAGTAATATCGCAAAATCATGGTGACATCGATTTTAGCTGCCGCCTGTGATCAAGTTGCCTTGCATGTTTAGTACTGACAACTCATAAAACAAAGGATGCATCTGTGACAAAATTACGGCAAGTCAACGGGTTTTTGTTAGTTTTTTTTTTTTTTCTCTTGAAGTGTTATAAAGTTCGGCAAGACATGTGTGAGGTCAACACAATGGTTGATGCTAATCCAAGTATCACCTAAAATTAAGCCCCTTCGAATGGGGATAGTACTTGAATGGGGGACCGCCCCGTAACGGGCGAAAGCTGATTTTCTTCTTTTTAAATTGATTTCCTTTTTTATTTTGTTTGGCCGTTAAAGACTATTTTCTTGTTTTCTTTAAAATAAAGATTTTAAAACAACCTTTTAGTAGGATTTGTTTTGTACTTTAATTACTTTTCTGTCAAAAATTTGCATAAACTCATCAGAGAAAAACTGTTACGCACACAACACATTTTATCGCATTTTCTCCCGTTGAGTTCATATGCTAAACACAGGATTCTTTGGTTATAATAAAAAATCTTTCTCTATTCGTTAGCAATCACCCCTTAAAATTTTTTGTTTTCGTTCAAATGCCACCGACCACAAAAGTTTAACAAAAAATGAGCTATAGAACGTGATTACTACTTTTGCCTCTCAATTTATATTTGTGACATTTTTTCCTCTTTCCTACAAGAAATGTCAGTGATCGATGATTCATGTCAGGGTTTACGTAAACGGCATCACTACCCCTCTTTCATAACGTGTCTGAGAAGAGCCCTGTGATTGAAAAAAACACGTGAAAAGAACGTATGCATTGGCTTTGGAGTGCTACAAAACATATTTGTATGAAAAATTAAAAGTGCAAACATCGCAGCTGAAGTTTTTTCTACATTAGCTATTACAATGCCTATGTCAATTGGAACATGTTTTGACTGGAGCATATTAGCGGTTGTCTCTCATATTTCACAAACATCTTGTGAACAAATCGAGTTCAAGTACTCATATTTGTTAGAGTCCAGTCGAAGCTAATACCAAGAGCGATGGTTGTAATTTTAAAGTTCTTTTCACATAGCATGTACATAATTGGCAATCCCCTTTGTCGACAATCATTGTTGTCTTTGTTGTATCTGATATGTTCACTGACATTACATAACCAGAATATACCATTGTGCATATTAGACTTGTTGTTATGGAGTTTCAATCTTTGATAGTGATCCTCGTACTATTTTTTCCTCTCCCCAAACTTTCCGTGCACTTTCCAGTGGCATGGGTGGGCTCCCCAGCACAGCACAGTTACAAATGAGTCTATTTTTAGAATATCAATTCCCGCAAAAATCAGTTGTCATGTCCCTGAAAACAACATGACAGTAGCAGTCACGCGTAACATGGCTTCTTCTGATTGATTAAAATTGGAGACCCTTTGTTTGTTTCGCGTGCAAAGTGTATCTGTGACTGTGCTGGGGCAAAGCCTCAAAGTGATAGATCAATCACGAGAAATTGAATGAGTTTAATTTTGGGCGCCATCAGAGCAACACTGACTTTACGAGACGTTTTTGCGGGATATGAAAACTAATGAAACGGTTACAAAATAAATAAACGCCTTCATGGTTTGCTGGTGTGTGGCTAATAAAGTCCTTGGCGTATACGTAGAGATGGTCGTCATAGAAGCTTCGCTTCTCAGCCAAATATTCGTTTTTCGGACAATCTTTCAGCCGCTTGAAGAGGCTTATTTACTAAATATACCGTATGGCCTTATGTGGAAACTGAATACACCGGTCGTTTTTAAAATTTGAACAACATTCGGTTAAAAAAATGTAAATAAATGCGTTGTTTATAGTGCAAGTGCACTTCGCTATCAAGCTAGTTCACAGGCATCCCACTTTTAATAACCTGAAAAGAACATGATTGAGAACCCCAAATGACAGCAGGCAACCAGTTGGCTATTCACAAAACGTGACAGAGTTGAATACGGGACAACCGGAAACAAAACCAAACCAGTAATTAAACGGGATTTGAACGTTGAGCCACCGCATGCAAACCCAACACCCTAACCACTGGACCACGCCACCTTCCTTTGGTCAATTTGCAAGATTTTAAGACATCATTTAGGTTGACAATCAGAAAACGTTTGCTGCTACCAGCAGCCCATGACTGGGAGTGAAAAACAGCCCTATATATATATTACTGTGACGGCGATTCTACAAACCGATTTTTAACTTATTCATGAGCGCAAGCGCAATGAATGAGTTATTTTGGAGTGGTCATTTTGTGTGGACCGTGGAACCGTGGACTTAACGTGGACTTAACGAATCTTCGCCTTAATGCCCTCCAAGCCCAAGCCGAGCCCGGACATTTTTCTTCGACTGAGACGGGACTCGAACAATGGAATGGCACCAAAGCCGATGTAAGGCAAATGGTGTTTTATTGGATTTACAAACAAAATATATCCTTGTGGAGCTCAAGAACGGAACGTCAGTTCATAAACAACACAAGTGGTGAAAAATGAATATATGGAATCTTAAAACCGACGAATAATGAACTTCGACAACAATTGCATCTTTCGCCGTCGGATAAGTGAGCTGTATTTCTAATATGTTATTTCTATTATGTTATGTAAAACACTGAAACCAAGCGGCAAATTCTATGGTAACTTTTTCTGGTTTGATACTCAGAAAAGGAATCGAACACCTTAAGTGGAAGTCGGACCATATTTTTGTTGTCTGTCTGTTTATAATTTTATTTATTTGTACTCAACTCCGCACAGTCTTCACGTAAAAAAGCAATTGGAAATTTCACGAAAACTAAGACCTAAGACCGCTTGTAAACAGTGGAAATTACGGGAAAGAAAGTCGAGAAAACCGTACCGATAGTCAGATATTTTGGCCCTTACACAGACACAACGCCATGACATGCTTTGAGTGTTGTGTGACAGAAAAAAAAAATGCTTACTTATCGGCACGGAAACTAAAAATAGGGTCTTTCGAATAACAAGAAACTGAGTCTGTTAACCCTTTGGTTGTAACCACTAAGAATGTGATGTACGAATTATTTTGTCAGTAGACACTTGTTATTCTACGTCCAGTATCAAAAGAAGTCCACAATTTAACCGTACGTCACGCAAACAATAAACGGATGCCGTAGATGGCCAATCTTAAAATTAAGTCTGATAGGGGACTGAAATAGTTTTGCATGCTGGACATTAGTGATGTTCTGTAAGTTTCTCCACATTTGCGTCTCTCAGCTTCAAATGCAACATTGATAATTAACGGGATTCATCAAGTTGTTTGCTCATACTGCATAAACATGAATGAATTGGCTCGAAGGGGCCTTTGATTCATTTAGATTAAATTCCCCACGAATGAGACTCCCACAGGAGCCCAATGACCAATGACAAGAAACTAAGTTGACGTCAAAGAGTCACCAAAACGGAATTGCCTTTGTTTTTTTTGCGGGAAAAGGTAGTCTAAAAATAGATCGGTCTGTAAAAATGCCGTGAAATAGGCCTAATATGGAAGTTGTTCGCTCCTGGTCATGGGTAGGCTCGATTTTCAGCCGTTAACGTTTTGGGAATTCGGTATTATCCTCCTCCCAACAGGGCAAGAAACGTGGGCTTCCAAAATGGCTGGAAATCGAGCCTAGGTCACGGGCTCCTTCTGCTAATCTGGTTTGAATAAATTTCAATGTAGCAGGAGAGAATTAAAAGTGAATCTGCACACTATTCACAGTAAATTCCGAAAACAATCCCAACTGCATATAAATGGTAATTTCTAAACTCGTACTGCGCAAAGCGATCAACGGCTGAGTCCCAAGCGCACCGGCTCACAATTTTGACGTCTTGTTGATGGAGATCTCCTACGATGACTTGACAAACGATTTTGTATCGGTGATAACAAAGCTTTTTGACTTGCTCCTTGATCTCTTCGCTCATCTGGACTGAGATCTTCTTGCAATAGTTGGGATCGTATTTTTGGTCCGCCAAATATGTTTCCAGCACCTGTTGAATTATTGGCTCGACCCTGTGTTCCTAGAAGTTTAAAGAAATTAAGAGTTGAGATTCCATTAAAGTCGATATCTAACAAGACGCCTAAGGGGGGTATCCGTGGGATGCACAAACAGTTACCACAAATTGTCCAGTTACAGTGAACTTCAACTACAGGTAAACTTCGGAAAATGGCGAGAGATTACCAG
>NC_090871.1:45670887-45673387 GCF_036669935.1 Montipora foliosa | reverse complement strand
CGTAAAAATCTCAGGTGCATATACTACACACCTGAAACATCCTCACGGGCTCCATACAGAACAACCGCGCCATGTTTAAACTGTCATCAGTCAAGGAGCTGTCTCGGACCACTCCACTGTCGTGCCGACTACTCCCCATGTCACTCAGGAAGTCCTCTGGAGACCACGCATGTGCCAAGTCAAACTGTCCCCAGTCTCCGTGCCTTCTTTTGATTTTCATCAAATACATTGATTTCTGTTTGATGTCTTTTGATAGCGAATGAGCCGCTGCCACTGCATAAATAGAAGGAGCAGGATGATCTGTTGCTTCTTGTTGAGTATCAACATTCTTATTTTCTCGTTCCCCTTTGTTCTCATCCTCTTTTTTCGCTGAAAATGACATGCTGGTTTATGTCTGGAAAATAAAAACCAATTTTCCAAATTATAAAGCTCATTTTTTAAAATTATGCCACTTTTCAATAAACATGAAAGTTGCACCCTTGCTGTGATAAAACACAAATAACTACTCTACATCGTTCCAGACTAGAATTGGTGATAGTTTGCTTCAAATTCTGGCACCAGTTGTTCAAACGATGGATAGCGTTATCCGCCGGATAAATCACTATCCAGTGGATAAGTAATAGCTAAACCAGTTGCACTATCCAATGGATATTGATTTATCTGGTGGATAGCGTTATCCATCTTTTGAACAACTAGCAATTTGAGCTTGTCTGGCCTATCGTTTTTGTTGCCTGTGAAAGGGGAACTGGGACCGATGCAATCCTTACTTCCGGTGCGCCCAGTCCTGTAGCGGCGACAAACGACGCACTCTTCCCCGGTTCCCCCTTCCCTAACAAACACTCCATGACAAACGAAAATCGACGGAACCATGGAAATACCTTGAAAATACATGTAATCGATCTTAGAGACCAACTGTCCAAGTCATGACTCTGGTAATGTTACCTTTTTAAAAGAAAATATAAAAATATGCCGATTATGCTAGCAGTGCTACTTTTATAAAAAGTACAAAAACTACGCTCATTTTTTCCAAATTATTCCATAACTTATGCTAGCACAGTGACAATCGATAAAGGCCTATGCTCTTTCGATGAATCGAAACTGCTCTTTTCGCCAGGCTGGTTAATGTAGCCTATACAAATATTCAGATGCAACCTCTAAAGGAGGAAATCAGATACTTGGGTGGTACCTTAACACATCCTATGCGAAGGGAGAGGCTGTCCGGATTTGAAATAATAAACGTTGCAAATTGTAAGATTGCAAACAAAATTGTAAATTTCATTTATTTATAAATCAAAAAATGTAGTTGACTTTAAAAAAACGAACCAAAAGTGGGGTGGCTAGCCTTTCATCTGTTTCTTGGTGTCTGGATACCCCGATGAAGCACTCGCACTCTTTTTTGATATATTACATCCATTTAGAAATCACTGGTAATCCTTGCAATCTGACTGGCTCTCAGCAGTGCGATTTATTCCCAAATAGCACTATTTTTTGCTCTAAATCGCACCATTTCCCCAGCCAATGAGAAAGGAACACTAAAACAAAACAGTCAATCAGATTTCAAGGCTTGTTCAAGGTAATCAATCAAACTGCAGGAAAATGAAAGAAACTGCCATTGAGTGACGAATTTTTCAACTTTTGTTCCCAACTAGATCAATATAATATTGGTACTGACTAACATCCTGTATTTTAGCGATTAAATAATTATTGTGTGATTTCTAAATGGATGTAATAAAATGTTCATTGAACTTCGTGTCGTGCAATTTTCGTCTGAAATCATACTTGTGATTTCAAATCGAACTCGTGCTGCGGGCTCGTTCCATTTTGAAATCAGGCACCCGTATGATTTCAGACCAAATTGCACTCCACTCAGTTCAATTACCATTATTTATCATTACTACTTGCAATAACTAAAATATGGGAGAGTGGCAGAGCACTGAATAAGTTTTTTATGATCGTACAAGAGATTTTTCAGATTTTTGCTTACTTCTTACTATACTTGTAATGAGCAGCGGAGGAGAAAATGTTTTTCCATTTTCACCAGCGGGTGCAGTAGGTGGAGAGAATTATAGAAAGTATCCAATGCTCTGTATGCAACTGATATCACCGAAAACTAATTTTCCCCTTTTCCTCAGAAGCTGGGAGTAAGCGGTCTATCCTTTCACTCAACATCAACAGTTGAATCGAATAACATTTTTGAGCCTGCAGACCAGTTCCAACACGTGACCATGTCGCACTGATCGGCAGGTACAGTTGCATGGTACAGCACCACCAACATCGATATCGTATCCGCGCCAGTTGTGACAACTTTCAAAAGGATATTTGCATTCAAGTTTGAAGCGAACTTGAATGTCAGCTCAGTCAGACGTTGGCGGGTTTTAACTTGGGCATCAAAACTGCATTTTTTTGTCGATTGAAGGTCTTCCTGGTATTCTGGAGCCTAGCACTTTTCTTTAAGATCGTCAAAATTTGCCATTTCAGCGAACCGAAAGCAGTCACCAAT
>NC_090871.1:45663387-45665887 GCF_036669935.1 Montipora foliosa | reverse complement strand
GCAGGGGCACCCAACGTCAATTTCCGGAAAATATCTGTTCGGAACACGATTTGAGATCTAGAATTTTCGGAACATTTGTTGTAAAATGCCTTGTTTGCCTGCCTCTCCTAGGATTTTCGAACGTCTGAAAAATGGTATAATTGCCCGTTTTTACCCTACAAAGGTCACCTAGAATTTTCGGGAGCCTTTTTTTCTGGCTAAAAGTTTCGAAAAGGTAAGTTTTGATCCCTACAATTTTCGGATCACTAGCCTTTCAGCTAGGAAATCCGAACAGATGAAAACTTTTTAGGGGATAAAAATATGCCTATATCTACCGTTTAAATACTAAAATACGTTTAACGATGCTATATTTAAGTGGTTTTGAGCTATATTCTCGTTGGGTGCCCCTGGATAGGAGTACAGACAACGCTGAACCACAACATTTGATTTATTATGTTACCGAGCAAAATTAAAGACGAAGACGTAGTTTAGCTGCATATAATTTGACAAGTGTTTGAATTAATTTACGCATTGGTGTAGCTCCTTGAGTTTACATCTAAAAAGCGAGAAATTTAATTTTTTTTTTTTTTTTTCGCGGATTGTACTTCCTAATGTCATTTAGGTTCTGCAAGTTTTTAAAACGTGGCATTTAGACCGACTGAGTAATTAAAGGTGAAAGCGTGGTGTAGCTGCGTCGAAATAAATAATTGACGGGAAAAGTAATGATTGTATGTACCGGCGTCTCAAAACTACAAAGGTAACAAAGACCATTAATCATTAATAAAATGATGCTTCTCGATTTGTTTTATTTCCTTGTCAAGTCGCGATCCACAGTTGAGAATTTCATTCAAGTCAGACCAGCACGTTTGTCTGTCTGATGGCATAGAGACTTGTTGAGAGTGGTGACAGAGATTAGATACTCCATTACTTTGAGACAGAAGCATGAAATTGTCTTAGATTCCTTTTGGAAGAGAGAGACGACGGCGAAAGGCAAAGAACAAAAAGTGACATTTTTCCCTCGGGATACACGCCTAGGCGTGTTTCCCATATTAAAAGGAAGTGCTGGAAGTGTATTAGTATTCGCATAACTTTCATTATCTCGCAACTTTTCTCAACTGTCAACCTTTGGCGTTGCTATGTAAATTCACTTTTTTGGACAAAATATGACACCCGAAAACCAAAAACCAGACGAGTCTCTAAGATAAAGATCCTGAGTCACGTCCGAACGTGGTACCGGTACGATTAATTAACAATTTACATGTAATAGCCACCTGCACCGTATAGAATAGTTCTGTTGTCTTCCATCCTTAAAGGTTTAATTCTCATGTGTCTGCTGAGTAAAATAAACGTCAACCAATTTCGGTAACAAGACAATTGCTGACAGCTTGAAGGCAGACTTTAATGCCTTAGGCTTTCAAAGTGTTAATTCACCACTGTATCGAATTTCAAGCATGAAAGAAATGCGGGGACAACAACCCCGCATCCCATCAAGATACTCACAGACAGACCCCGCTGCGTCTCGTCATGAAATGTCCCATAAAAAGGAATCATTTTCCATAGGGGACTGGGCACTAGTACAAAATGACGTATATTTCCAAAAGTAAAGACATATTTAACAAAGGCCAAGCACAGTTCCTTTTCTTTTACCATTTTGACTAATCTAATAGAAGCGAAATGAAGTAAATTTTAGCATGAACTGTTGCCATTTTTTATTTTGAGTTTTGTGGTTGTAACAAGTCACGTTACCTCATTTGCATACGTTATCCACATCAATATAAAAACTTTTGTGACGTTATTAGTCTGCGAAAGTCTTTGGTTGTTATTACGAAACCTTCATAAGTTAGACCACCAAGGTTGGGGTACATGCCTTAGTTAGTTGAGTGCTTAATTACGTTAATTTGGAAAAAGTCACAACTGGGTTTGTTTGTTCCATTTCACTTCTCCCCAGTTAAGGAAAGATTTCCCTTCGGACTGTAAGTTTTTTACGTTTTTCTCATCTTTTAAAAAGACTTATTCCATAATAATAGCACGTTTAACAATAGAAGAAGCTTAAAAATACAGTTAAGTCGATAACATAACTCAAGCCAAAGGCCAGGAAGAGGGATACAAAAAACGCCTGCTTTTAACAACTAAGCAAGTTGATTTGGAAGTCGATTCTAAGCGATATTCAGTATTTTTACACACTTAAGGGAAGCCAAGACCTTCCCACATACACCTTTTCCAGAATGGTTTGTATTCTCTTTATAGCGACATTTATCAGTTGAGCGTTTATGTGAGCTGATTAAAGAGCCAGAGTCTGATGACCGCAGAAACTCGAAGATTTTTGTAAAAATCAAGCGCCCAGCCAGGTGACTGGAATAGGGATGACAAAAAAGTTGTGTAGGAAACAGGGATAAGTTGATTACTAACAGTCAAAGAAGTTGCAACCGCTTGTGACTGTTAAAGTACTGAAACTATTTTATTGAAGTCTTCAAGCGGTGTGATAAATCGTTTACATCATGTGGTTTTAATATTCCACAAC
>NC_090871.1:45633387-45650887 GCF_036669935.1 Montipora foliosa | reverse complement strand
GTCCCATCCAACGTTAGCCCTCCACAGGTCTTGCACCAAACTTCTTGCAACCAGCGCTACAGGTGAAGCGAACCCAAGCGGGTCGAACAAGGAACAGTAGACAAGATGCCACGTTTAGTCTCTGGGCGTTCAAGATGCCTTATTTTGAAGCCGAGAGTATCCTCTCCAACAAACCAAAGTATCCCCAGTGCTCTTTCAACGAGCGGATCTTCCAATTCGAGGTTGAGCCTTTGGTTGAACAGCTTGTCACTTGGAACTGTCTTAAGCACTTCCTTTGAATATGACGTAAACTTAGTCAGGTTGAAACTACCTCGGGCAAGGATGTCGACCATATCTCGGGCCAGGTGAATGGCTGACTGCTCATCATTCTCAGAAGGGAGAGCATCATCAACAGAGAAATTTCCCTTTATAGCTGCTATGACACTGGGGCTGAAGTCATCAGCATTGTCATCGGCAACTCGCCGCAGGGTGGAGTTAGCAACACAAGGGGAAGATACTGCTCCAAATATATGTACTTGTATAACGTAAACATCAGGTGGATCTTCATAGGTATTTGTCCACCATAGAAACCTCAATGAATCCTGGTCTTCTTCACGTACACGAATCTGGTGGAACATTCCTTCAATGTCTGCGGCAATACCAATCTTACCTTGGCAAAAACGCAGGAGGACACCGGGTAAACTGTTGGTCATGTCTGGCCCGCTCAGCAGATGCTTGTTAAGCGAGGTGCCTTCGTACTCGGCTGCCGCAGCAAAAACAATACGCACCTTTCCAGGCTTCGTAGGGAAGTTATCGGGTAGTGTGGGAGGTACCAATGGGTACTGGATTCCTTAGCTAACTCCTTCTCAGACCACTTGCGAGAAAATCCACTACTGATGTAACTGTCCATTGCCTCACGATCCTTGATGGCCATTTCTTCATTCCCGGACTTCATCAGGCGACGTCTCAGGGACTGTAAGCGCTGTCTGGCCATGACATGATTATTCGGAAACCAGCGCTCGTCCTTCCTCCAAAGCATGCCCACTTCACAACGTCCATTCACAAGACGCGTGGTGTCTTCAATTATCCGCTTCGCTCTCTTGTCTTCAATAGATAGGGGCTTCTCTCCTGACTTAACTGCTCCACAATCTTCAAGTTTCCAGAATTTTTCAATGAGGTCGACAGGCTTGTGATCAACTGAAACAAAGTTCACTGAGACTCCATGGGGATTCTTAACACCATAACAACCGCAAACACACTAACCAAGGGAGTAACGACAATTATAAAGTCCTTTCCTTGCATCTTCAGGGACTCGAACTTCTTTCTGTTTGTGTGCATAGGGGATGTTGTTTCCCACAAGAATGAACTCTCTTAATGTCAACTTCTGGGGACTCAATTTTACACAAGAAAGAGTGATTTCCGACATCAATTCGCTCTGGAAAGGCTCGCTGTGACTGGTTGAGGTCAGGTAGAACATAGGTCTCAGAAACCTCAATACTTTCTCCAAAACTCTCCACGGAACTCAAGATGAAGGAAACTCGATTAGACTCTACAAACGTGCCACTGTTCGTGATTGTATTAATTCCAATCAGCTCAGGTATTCCTTGTATACTAAACCACGGTCGATGAGGGTATCTGTACAGCCACTATCTAGAAAGGCGTAAGTCAATACAGTGCATGTTACCATTCGCCGCGGTGATAATGACAGGTACAACGTTCAACAAAAATTGTGTTTCTGTGGTAGACAAACCGGCAGACGATATGGGTATTGGTTCGGGTTTGTTTGAATTAGCACTCACAGTTTGACATGTATTCACTCCCTCGTGACTAGCGGGATGGGGGGTGGCTGGAGGCTTGTTGGGTGGGTTAGGACGCCGACCATCCTGAACTTTGTCAGTATGCAGAATACGAGGGTGACGCCCTGGGCATTTTGAACATGCGGGCGGTTCAGGGAATGATCCAGAACCATGCCCAGGCCTTTCAACACCGCAGTTAAAACAAAATCCACAGGAGGCCGCATACTGCCATCAGACTGCCACATGCTTGCACTTCTTGATTATAGGACAATGTTGAAGTTTATGACGCTTAGACTTGCACACTCCGCAGCTTCTCGAGCCAGGGGCCGGAGGTTTAGTTTCGAGATCCGTGGCACCAATTGTGGGATTCTTTATTGGAAGCTTGGGAGGCACCTTGGGCTCCTTATTTTCTCGCTTCAACATTTGACCTCCGAACACTGGGTCATTCCTAATGTATGCTTGTCTCAGAGCTCGAGACTAACTTTTTAGCTCACTAGCCTTGTGGCTAATATCAGGTCTGATTTCACTGGCCAAATCTAAATTTGCACTAGCCAATCTCGTCGTGCACAGTTTCATTCATTTGTTAAAACTATCACGAAAAAAATTCCACATTGCCAAACACAACTCGCGCTTTTAGTAAATATTGTCATATTCTCATATCCATCCTCGCAACAGTGGCGCAAATATGCTGGAGTGTTCTGCTTCCCGTATTTTTCTCACGAAGCAAAGTTTTCGTGGCCTTGAGGCCAATTCTCCCATTCTCACAGAACCGTTGCCAAACCTTTGCAACTCACAAATGCACTTGAATGTAGAAAACGCGGAATAAAGTTAAGTAAGAAATAAACCGTACATGAAACTAACTGCTCGTTTGGAAGTCTGTGGAAAGGCTGTTCTTTTGATTAGAGCTATTTGCAATTGAATGAATGAATGAAGAATGAAGAATGAAGCTTTATTTAACCCCTCTCAGATTTTTGATGTTGTCTCTTAACCTAAATAGGTCTCTCAGATATTCAGGTGGATAATTGTTAATTATCTTAAATACAATAATTAACAAGTTCTGGATAGTCGATAGACAAGGAAATTTTAACCTGAAAGCGCCATTCTACGCATGAAGCACAAAAGCAGCAGAATGTGGGAAAATAATATTTTAAATTAGATATAAAGGAAATTCGAAAGGACAGACTTGCCCTCATATACGATTTTCTTTTTAATAGCTTCAAACAGCAATCCGAGCGTTTTATGCTTGACTGGTTTTCGGAGTCAATTAATATTTGGTGGCCACAGTGCTCGCAAGCAAGTTTTCGCTCTTTTTATGCGAGATTCGCCATTTCTAGTAAACGAGATAAGTCGCTCCATATTATCGTTTTATTTATTTTTTTTGGAATTGAAATATATTTGAATTATTTGGAGTCAATTTTCTAAACTAGTACGTGACCTCTTTCCATATACACGTAACAACGTCGCAAACAGTTGCAAACTTGCGTTGGCTTGATCGCAAACACTGTCACTTTTGGCGTTTGTGTTTGCGATCCTGTTTTCCATATGCGTGACTGCTTTGCGTAACTTGATCTCGTGGCATCGTAAGAAAAGTGCGTAAAAATAAAAGCAGAATTAGTTTTTGCGTTGTGATCAACTTCTTATGTTGGAATTGTTGCAAAGAAGAAGGCAGAGAGGAAGTGTCAAGAGACGTCACCGATTCTGGGTCCGATACATTTTCGAGGAGCAGCAACGGGCTGCAGCATAGCCAGTATCAAATTATACCGGAGGGACTGGCTCTTTGTGATCACGAACTTTACTAAAGGTATATTTGGCGGGGTATTCCCTTAAGATATTCATTAAATTCACACTGTTTTGAGGAGTGTCCTCATTGCCACAATCGAACTCGGACGCCATTTTCATTACTTATACTTGCCTCTAATTGGTCAAAACGTATCATGTGCACAAAAATATCGTAGATTGATCGCAAACAATCATAAAAAGTTTACGATTGTGTTTGTATATCGTTGTTTCCTCCCTTTTGCACTGCTACTCGTCGCCAACAAGACGTAACGATAGAAAATTTTCTATCTCTTGCGTCGTGTTTGCGATCATGGGCTTTCATCGGCGATTGGTCGGGTATGAACGTAAAAGGTGTTTCCATTTTCGCACACTGTTTGTGATCAAGCTCTTGGAAGGTGCTTGCGATTGTTCGCGACGGAGTTGCGCCCATATGAAAACACGCATATGGAAACAGCAGCCGAGAAATTCCGCATGATTTCACACGTGATTAATCGTTCGAAACGTGGAGTGGGGAAAGTGATAGATAGATAGATAGATAGATAGATAGATAGATAGATAGATAGATAGATAGATAGATAGATAGATAGATAGATAGATAGATAGCTTTATTAAATAAAACCATTGCAGCCAAGGGCTGAATTACGGCTATTTACCAGTGAAAAAGATTCCAAAATATATTTAAAAACTAAATCTGAAAATATATTAAAGGCAAAGTTGCACACCGAGAACTAAAAGCTAAGAACGGGAAGAATTATATTTGCCATTAAAAAGCTTCACTCAAAGCGATTTGTCTTACATAGAGGGACATTCAAAGTCCTCTTTTTCCTGAGAGTTACTTGGCACTCATTCTTTGGCGGCAGTAAGTGATGGAGCCTGTGGTTGGGGTCTTGAAGGAACTTATCGAAGAGGCGCTTGGTGAGTTCCTCCATTCGAACGCTTAATAGTGGCAGCCCCAGGGCGACGAGTGCTTCGGAATAGCACAAGGTGGGATAGATGATACGAAAGGTGCGTTTTTAAAGCTTTTCCAATTCATCTCATAGGTATATGGGAAGGCTATTATGAAAGGTCTCGCAGGCGTATTCGGCGACCGACCGAATGCATGTGGTGTAGAAACATACAAGTTCGTGCGGGTCGAGGCCCGCTCGTTTTAACTCCCTCATCAAGTACAGTCTGGAAGCTACCTTCTTAACTATCTCAGCAACATGCGCGTTCCATTTCAAATCGTCAGAGATTAAGAGACCCAAAAGTGTGGCACTCTTAACAACTTCGATGTTCTTATTATTGATGACGACAGGTGGAAATGAACGCTTAGATCTAGCAAAACAAATCTGCAACTCTTTGCATTTTGCTTCGTTCAGCTGGAACCGATCTCCCTGAGCTGCCCGAACTAAATTATCTACAGCTGTTTGGATCTGACTACAATCACTCTTGTGGGTTGTTTCACTTATGGTGGTGTCGTCGACATATTTACATAGATCAACGCCTTCGACTTGGAGGTCGTTAATCATCACCACAAAGAGACAGGGACCAAGCTTAGTCCTTTGTGGTACGCCGGCAACGACTCTACCCCACTCTGAGAATCAGTCTTGAGAGAGCTTGACTCTTTGGTGCCGATCAGTGAGGAAACCTTCAATCCAGAGACGAACCCACTCAGGCATGTCAAAGTTCTTAAGCTTCTCCGATAGAATGCGGTGATCAATCAGATCGAAAGCATTCTTGAAGTCAAATAGAACTACACGGACCGTAGAGCCGTTGCCGTCGGTCTTCTGGTACCATGTGTGCATCATACTAATGAGAGCATGCGCAGTAGAGGAATTGGGAACCGTTCCAAATTGATTCCAATCAACTTTGATCAGGACGGCTGGCTTGATGTATTCCTCAACCACATAGTCTTCGGTTACTTTTGACAGTATTGGCGTTAATGATATAGGCCGCAGATGCTTGTTAACATCAAGCACTAGTGACTGCTTGGGGAGGGGTGTAATATCCGCTCGTTTCCAGGACTTGAACAGGACCAGACGCTTTGTTGGGATTGAGAGTGCGCAGCTTCTGTAGAACAGAATATTCCGTGATGGGCCTCGGGCGCGGCTCAACAGGTGCTGCGTTATTGTGCTCGCTCGGTCGCTCGTCCACGTTGGTTACCTCTTCAGTTTTTTTTTTTTTTCAAATTATCATTTTTTAAGAAAGTAAACTCCATAGAATCCGCTCAAAGTTTCTGTTGTTAGTTTCTATTCTCTCCTTTTGCCTTATCCATAAGAATTAATTTTCACTTTTGTTTTCGTCCAGAACGAAACGAAACGAAACGAAACTCGATGTATCACTTCTTCCAGGAAACTGGATAGGAAAATCAGGCAGTCCACGATCCATTCCATCTCCAGTGTAATCGAAACTATTGCCATTCATTCCACTGTCGAGGCCGAAATCCAACCGATTTGTTGCATCCATCACTCGACGAAATTCACTCGCAATCAAATATATTTAGAGAGAATATTTCTTACTGATGTTGGGCTTAATTTGCATGGAGATTTATTTACGCGTAGTTTGTAGAACACAACGCTTTACTGATGCCGGTCATCTCATGATTGTTTACAACTTTTAAGTTACTGTACAGACGATTCCACCATTTGTGACATTTGTGTTGTCTCGAATCGACTTACGTCATCTACGCCTACGGTAAAAACTGAACAACAAAAAAACCCTAAATTAACAACTCACTGGGTAAAGGCAAATTGCAAACCTGATACTTACATATTCTGTGCGTTAAAGCGGTAGGGAAAGTGCAAGACTTCAACAAAGGAGCGTAACATTCGCGGTCTCCGACACGAAACTGCTTAGACCAAAACCATGTGCTACCGAAACACAGCGCTTATTCCATTAAAGACGATAGTCCGTCAAGACCCTTAATGCGTCTTGTGCCCTTCTTTACAGTAGAGAAATTTATCAGACGCAGAAAATATGTTTGCCTAAGTTCGTCCCAGACGGATTATGCGTATTACACGGTTCGTCCCGTCTTTACACCAGACGGATAACATGAGAGACGCATATTCATCTGGACGAATTATGCGTCTCAAGTATAAAAACGGCCAATTATTTATGGGTATGCAAGTTCGATGACGTTCAAATGCTGCATCGGAATCAAGGCCATGGAAGCCAATGATAGCTTTTGATGACGCCACAAGCAGACATTTCGTTTCCCTATGACGACGGTCCTCAGACGCGTGGCCTTCATGTAACAGATATGTTGGAGTCCAATTGTTAATGATTAATTTTTGACAGACTTATTAAAAAACTCACCATGACGGTTAAGTTCTAACACACCTGACCGCTGAACGGAAACAATTCTACGTTATAATATATTTTAACAGAAAAGGTTACAAAAGGTTATCAAAAATGAATTTCAAACGATTGTCAAAGGCAAAAGAGTTTTTGGCGGTTCTCAGTGAAACCGACTATAAATCTCAGCTGTCAGGTAAAAAGGCAAGCAATGAAATACCGAGGGGTGTGGCAAAGTGGGGTAGGGAGGGTGTAGAGTTTAAGGGTCGACGTCAGTGATTGTAAATATCCAGTTAAATCAACAATTTACGGAATGAAACTTTATTTTTTATGTCGTAGGACTCCTTTCAATTATCTTCTTTTGAACCTCGCCGTGGCGGACATCGTTTATCCTACATTCCAATTTACTTTTTTCATCTACCGTCACTCTCTTAATAACCCTGATGCAATGATTGAGAATGCAATTTGCCTGTCGTTGGGGAAGTTGGCGAGTATTGGAGCTTGTTGTTCTGTATTCACTCTGATTGCCATTGCAAGGGAACGCTACTGGGCTGTAGTTCATCCACTTTCAATTCAGCGAAAACTCACTTGGCGACAATTGAAGGTGCGTTGATTATCCTGCAGAGCGTACACAGTATATACGTGCAAACAAAAGATTAGCGGTCATTTACATAGGAAGATTCTTTTTCACCAATTTCATTACAGTTTTATTCCCACCCATACTAGTGTTTTAAGAATACTCCCAGAAATTCAATTCAATTCTAATGTGAACAATTTCTTCTGATTTTTGTTTAAAAAGATGAGAGGCTGATCACGCAAATAAAAAGACTCTATACTCAGTAACGAGCAACAAAAGAGACTGTTGCTGTTAAGTATTCAACAACTGATTTCCTTCACTGTTTTTCTAATATAACTTTCAAAAGGCCTTTGGGAGACTTGACATGGGAAGTATAATCAAACTTGAATCAAACAATACAAACTAAGGTTTTCGATAAGCAATTAAGAATGAAAAGCAGCGATATAAAAAAATGTCGTTTCGATGGCTCCATGCCATCGAAACCTTCACACGTACTTTCACTGTAATATGAACTCACATAATGTTTTGAGTTGAATTTAAGAATGATGTCCATGATGGAGCCGTCGAACCGCCATTCTTTTATATCGCTGGTTTTTATTCTTACCAGTAGAAATACCTTAAAAACGTTGGCTTATTAAGGCAAATTAATCCGCTGGGTGCCACAAATGAAATGAAATTTAAGCTTCAAACTTCTATCTGCTCTCAGTATTTATCCCTTTCTCATTGCATATTTAAGGCCTGGAAAGCTGACTTTAATTAGTAAAAACTAACCTGTCGTCAATCAAGTTTAGAAAATACTTTGGTTACCTTTCCAACCTTTCCCTTTAAAAGACTAATAATTAATTTCGCATTCCTATAACTCGTTCCATGCATCCCATCCTATAGGTAATTATTCCAGGTACTTGGATCCTCGCAGTTCTTTTAAATTTCCGGGCATTCGTCATGCAGAGCTTTGGAAGGGAGATCGCTGTAAGGTCTTGTGATCACTTCTGGGATGATAAAGAATTGCAAAAGGCCTACTGGCTTATTTACACGACCTTTGTTGGCATTTCATCCCTGTTGTTGATTGGCTATTACTCCATCGTTGTGTACACTTTATGGTTCAAACGCGACGATCAAGAGGGGAGACCATATCAGCGGCAGGTAGGAATGCAATTATTACCAGTGCATGTGAGGCTGTTAAGACTTTCCAAGCGGACACTCTGATGAAGAGGAAAAAGCCACGACACTTCTTGACATCTATGCATTAATGTCAAGGTCCACATTATTATGATGGGAGCCAAGAGTCTATCATCCAAGAGTAAGATTTACCCAAATTGGCCAAGTCCCCATCAGCGTCAGAAGATTGTCTGTTTTTCAACCACGTTTTGTGGAAAAAAAAAAACAAACCAAATCGGCTACCTCAATGTTTTACCCAATACAAACCGTTTGGTAATAAAACGTTTCGCTCCAGGTATTTCAATATCATTTAACTTTGAAAGCTACATTATAACGCAAATACAATACACAAAGAATCTTAATTCCGGGAAATCTGAATTGGGTTAAACATTTGGTCTATTGTTTTTCCTTTCCCGCAAAATTGGTTTCAAAATAGACACTGCGCTGCGCCCTATCATGACCTATAAAATCAATTAATTTAACATTTAATCGTCAAGCTTATAAAATGCCATGCGTATTCTCGACTTTCAAATAACATCTCAGGAGTAATGTTTGTTCCCCGAAACAAAGAAACAAGTTGTTGCTTCTTAGCATTCCACCTTGGACACGTCCTTTCAATTACACCCTGTAACATCCGTCATCATCTACAATCAACAAAATTGTTGATTTAATACAGGAAGTTATCACAGCACCTACAAGCGAACGTTCGATCGGTGCTTCGACCTAAACACTACCAAATGCTGCGATTGTGTCGTGTCCAAGAGGTACCCGCAAGATCTTTCATGTGAATTAAGATCTATTCTCAAGCAAACGTTTTCTTTGGTTTTGTATTGATCACGCTGACCACGCTACAGAAAGCCAGCAAAACAAAATTTATGTTATCATTAAACGTTCTGCAATGAAACGTAATTCCAGATAAAAAGAAACAGTTGAGTCATATTTTCGTTACCCGTGGAAATGAGTTCATCCCCGTCTGGAAGGTGACCCGGTGTCCCTACGATTAAAGTATTTTCTTTATTCTCTTGACATTAATTTCAAATGAGGCTCAAATGATCGTATCATCCTTTTTCTTACGCAGGGTGTAATGAAAGTACGGAAACGAGTGACCTTGATGGTTTTGTCTGTTACTACACTCTTTGAAATTGCCTGGATTTCAGACAACGTAATTCACCTTTTGAAGGATTTTGGCCTCTGCACAGTCAGCGATGTTGCAGTTCCCATAGCTCACTCCTTGCTTGTTTTCAATTCAGCTGTCAACCCGTTTGCCTATGCTCTGATAAACCAAAAATTCCGGGAGAGGATAAAAGGAATGCTATGCAATAGTTCACGTGCAACTGAAAGAAATATCAAAGCTGAACATCCACAAATCATCAGACTACAGCATTACTAGTCACTCGTTCCAGAGGAGAGCTTTGCTTTCTTTCAAATGCCACCGACCACAAAAGTTTAACAAAAAATGAGCTATAGAACGTGATTACTACTTTTCCCTCTCAATTTATATTTGTGACATTTTTTCCTCTTTCCTACAAGAAATGTCAGTGATCGATGATTCATATCAGGGTTTACGTAAACGGCTTCACTGCCCCTCTTTCATAACGTGTCTGAGAAGAGCCCTGTGATTGAAAAAAAAAACGTGACAGAAGAACGTCTGCATTGGCTTTGGAGTGCTACAAAACCTTTATTATTTGTCTGGAAAATTAAAAGTGGAAACATCGCAGCTGAAGTTTTTTCTACATTAGCCATTACAATGCCTATGTCAATTGCAGCATGTTTTGACTGGAGCATATTAGCGGTTGTCTCTCATTTTTCACAAACATCTTGAGAACAATCGAGTTCAAGTACTCCCCGCCGGGGGGGGGGGGGGGTACTCGATATATTCCTGGGTGGGGAGGTGCGGCGCGGCCCTCATACCCTGAACCTGTTTAAGACAAATAACGCTGATTTTCCTACCCATTTTAACACAGAATTCCAATTTTTTATACCCTGTTTAAGACATTTAACCCAGTTTAAGACAAAAAATGATAAATCGATACCCTGATTAAGACAAAAAATGATAAATTCGATACCCTGTTCAAGACAAAAATCCCGAAAAATATACCCTGGCTGGCCGCACGTGCCTCCCCCCACCCCGGGGAAGTACTCATATTTGTTAGAGTCCAGTCGAAGCTAATAGAAAGAGCGATGGTTGTAAGTTTAAAGTTCTTTTCACATAGCATGTACATAATTACCAATCCCTTTTGTCGACAATCATTGTTGTCTTTGTTGTATCTGATATGTTCACTGACATTACATAACCAGAATATACCATTGTGCATATTAGACTTGTTGTTGTGGAGTTTCAATCTTTGAAAGTGATCCTCGTACTATTTTTTCCTCTCCCCAAACTTTCCGTGCATTTTCCAGTGCTAATTGATTTCCACAAGAGTGAATTAGATAAGAGTGTTGTTATGGCATGGGTGGGCTCCCCAGCACAGTCACAAATGAGTCTATTTTTAGAATACCAGTTCCCGCAAAAATCAGTTGTCATGTCCCTGAAAACAACATGACAGTAGCAGTCACGCGTGACATGGCTTCTTCTGATTGATTAAAATTGGAGACCCTTTGTTTGTTTCGCGTGCAAAGTGTATCTGTGACTGTGCTGGGGCAAAGCCTCAAAGTGATAGATCAATCACGAGAAATTAAATGAGTATAATTTTGGGCGCCATCAGATCAACACTGACTTTACGAGAAATTTTTTCGGGATATGAAAACTAATGAAACGGTTACAAAATAAATAAACGCCTTCATGGCTTGCTGGTGTGTGGCTAATATGTCCTTGGCGTATACGTAGAGATGGTCGTCACAGAAGCTTCGCTTCCCGAACAAATATTCATTTTTCGGACAATCTTTCAGCCGCTTGAAGAGACTTATTTACTAAATATACCGTATGGCCTTATGTGGAAACTGAATACACCGGTCGTTTTTAAAACTTGAACAAAATTGGGTTAAAAAAAATGTAAATAAATGCGTTGTTTATAGTGCAAGTGCACTTCGCTATCAAGTTAGTTGACAGGCATCCCACTTTTAATAACCTGAAAAGAACATGATTGAGAACCCCAAATGACAGCAGGCAACCAGTTGGCTATTCACAAAACGTGACAGAGTTGAATCCCGGACAACCGGAAACAAAACCAAACCAGAAATTAAACGGGATTTGAACCTTGAGCAACCGAATGCAAACCCAACACCCTAACCACTGGACCACGGTGCCTCCCTTTGGTCAATTTGCAAGATTTTAAGATATCAGTTAGGTTGACAATCATAAAACGTTTGCTGCTACCAGCAGCCCATGACTGGGAGCAAACAACAGCCCTATATATATATTACTGGGACGGCGATTTTAAAGACCGATCTTTAACTCATTCATGCGCGCAAGCGCAATGAATAAGTTATTGTGGAGTGGTCATTTTGTGTGGACCGTGGAACCGTGGACTTTACGAATCTTCGCCCTAATGCCCTCGAAGCCCAAGCCGAGCCCAGACATTTTTCTTCAACTTAGACGGGACTCGAACACTGGAATGGCACCAAAGCCGATGTAAGGCAAATGGTGTTTTATTGGATTTACAAACAAAATATATCCTTGTGGAGCTCAAGAATGGAACGTCAGTTCATAAACAACACAAGCGGTGAAAAATGAATAAATGGAATCTTAAAACCGACGAATAATGAACTTCGACAACAAATTGCATCTTTCGCCGTCGGCTAAGTGAGCTGTATTTCTAATATGTTATTTCTATTACGTTATATACAACACTGAAACCAAGCGGCAAATTTTCTGGTAACTTTTTTCTGGTTTGATACTCAGAAAAGGAATCGAACACCTTGAGTAGAAGTCGGACCGTATTTTCGTTGTCTGTCTGTTTATAATTTTATTTATTTGTACTCAACTCTGCACAGTCTTCACGTAAAAAAAGCAATTGGAAATTTGACAAAAACTAAGACCTAAAACCGCTTGTCAACAGTGGAAATTACGGGAAAGAAAGTCGAGAAAACCGTACCGATAGTCAGATTTTTTTGGCCCTTACACAGACACAACGCCATGACATGCCTTGAGTGTTGTGTGACAGAAAAAAAACAATGACATTTGTCGATGCTTACCGTCGGCACGGAAACTAAAAATAGGGTCTTTCGAATAACAAGAAACTCAGTCTGTTAACCCTTTGGTTGTAACCACTAAGAATGTGATGCACGAATTATTTTGTCAGTAGACACTTGTTATTCTACGTCCTGTATCAAAACAAGTCCACAATTTAACCGTACGTCACGCAAACAATAAACGGATGCCGTAGATGGCCAATCTAATGTCTGATAGGGGACTGAAATAGTTTTGCATGTTGAACATAAGAGATGTTCTGTAAGTTTCTCCACATTTGCGTCTCTCAGCTTCAACTGCAATATTGATAATTAACGGGATTCATCAAGTTGGTTGCTCATATTGCATAAACATGAATGAGTTGGCTCGAAGGTGCCTTTGATTCATTTAGATTAAATTCCCCACGAATGAGACTCCAGGAGCCCAATGACCAATGACAAGAAACTAAGTTGACGTCAAAGAGTCACCAAAACGGAACTGTCTTTGTTTTTTTTTTGCGGGAAAAGGTAGTCTAAAAATAGATCGGTCTGTAAAAATGCCGTGACATAGGCCTAGTATGGAAGTTGTTCGCTCCTGGTCATGGGTAGGCTCGATTTTCAGCCGTTAACGTTTTGGGAGTTCGATATCATCCTCCTCCCAACGGGGCAAGGAACGTGGGCTCACAAAACGGCTGGAAATCGAGCCTACGACACGGGCTCCTTCTGCTAATCTTGTTTGAATCAATTTCAATGTAGCAGGAGAGAATTAAGAGTGAATCTGCACACTATTCACATTAAATTCCGAAAACAATCCCAACTGCATATAAATGGTAATTTCTAAACTCGTACTGCGCAAAGCGATCAACCGCTGAGTCCCAAGCGCACCGGCTCACAATTTTGACGTCTTGTTGATGAAAATCTCCGATGATGACTTGACAAACGATTTTGTATCGGTGATAACAAAGCTTTTTGACTTGCTCCTTGATCTCTCCGCTCATCCACAAATCATCAGACTACAGCATTACTAGTCACTCGTTCCAGAGGAGAGCTTTGCTTTCTTTCAAATGCCACCGACCACAAAAGTTTAACAAAAAATGAGCTATAGAACGTGATTACTACTTTTCCCTCTCAATTTATATTTGTGACATTTTTTCCTCTTTCCTACAAGAAATGTCAGTGATCGATGATTCATATCAGGGTTTACGTAAACGGCTTCACTGCCCCTCTTTCATAACGTGTCTGAGAAGAGCCCTGTGATTGAAAAAAAAAACGTGACAGAAGAACGTCTGCATTGGCTTTGGAGTGCTACAAAACCTTTATTATTTGTCTGGAAAATTAAAAGTGGAAACATCGCAGCTGAAGTTTTTTCTACATTAGCCATTACAATGCCTATGTCAATTGCAGCATGTTTTGACTGGAGCATATTAGCGGTTGTCTCTCATTTTTCACAAACATCTTGAGAACAATCGAGTTCAAGTACTCCCCGCCGGGGGGGGGGGGGTACTCGATATATTCCTGGGTGGGGAGGTGCGGCGCGGCCCTCATACCCTGAACCTGTTTAAGACAAATAACGCTGATTTTCCTACCCATTTTAACACAGAATTCCAATTTTTTATACCCTGTTTAAGACATTTAACCCAGTTTAAGACAAAAAATGATAAATTCGATACCCTGTTCAAGACAAAAATCATGGGTGGGATAGTCGGGATCGTATTTTTAGTCCGCCAAATAAGTTTCCAGCACCTGTTGAATTATTGGCTTGATCCTGTGTTCCTAGAAGTTGAAAGAAATTAAAAGTTAAGATTCCATTGAAGTCGATATTTAACAAGACGCATATAAGGGCGTACCAGTGGGATGCATAAACAGTTAACACAAATTGTCCAGTTACAGTGAACTTCAACTACATGAAGGAGCAAGGATGGCACAGTCGGTTAGTGCGCGGCCTTGGTGCAAGAGGTCCTGAGTTCGATTCCCAGATCTCGCATCCTTGTTTCGACTTCTTTCCCTTCCGTGTAGCGAAGTAGCTTTAAATACCCGTAAAACGGAGCACTGATGGAGAGGGGGGAGTAAAATGAGCGCACTGTCGACCTCAAGTTTGTCAGTTGAATTACTGTTACGAGTTATCGACGTTAAATATGGTTGCTTTAATTTACTTTACTTTACTTTTACAGTTAAACTTCGTAAAATGGCCAGAGAATACCAGAAAGATAAATCAGTAATTTAACTTGAAGTTGTCTGTTGTAAAAACACTCATTATTAATGTTACTAAATTTGCAACTGCAAACAACGAAGCCCTATTAGGGATTATCAGGATACGGGATTTTTTATCATTTCTATTTTCTGAAAGAGACTTGATTCAAATCCCACAGTTTTATATGCTTCCTCAATTCCGTTCATCCAAAAATTACCAGATCAGTTCTAAATCATCCAGAAAAACTTATTACGATCACAGTTCAACAACTTATATTTGTGTATTCGAAGTCCGGTTCCATAATCCTGGTTTCAGTTCAGTTCAGTTCAGTTCAGTTTATTTAGCCACAATACATTACCACGTTTAGTATAAAAAAGAAATTATCAAATGGCAATGGAGCCCAGGAGAAACCATGGGGCTTATAGGACCTGGTCCCCCTCGTTACATAAAAGAATACAAATCACAAAGAGCTTACATGGATTGATGGACTAAAGAGACTGCTTAATTAAATTACCATTACACATAACACGCTATTTTCCTTATTTTACACTAGTAACAAGAACTAGTTACACTAGTACACTAGTAACAAGAACAAGTAACAAGGTTTAGTTCCTTGCAAACTGTAATAGTTTAAATGTGCCGTGGCGACGACAAAAAGACACTTTTTCCTTGAAAACTGTTCAAATATGCCGTGGCAAAGACAAAAAGACTACATCTGGACTCCATTTCTCTCAATGCTAAAAAATCTAAAATCCAGTAGTTGCCTGTTCCTCAGTCCAGTCCAAAGTCTTTTATTTACAATTCCTTAATCTTAATTTCAGTGTTGGAGTAACTTGGTACCAAACGTTCCACAATAACTTAAAATCTCCTTTACAAAAAAGCTTAAATCCAGTAGTCCAGTCCGGATTCAAATCTCCAAAACTGTCTCAATCATCGATTCAACAAAAGATACTAGTAAATAGTTCTCAGAAACTACAAAGGTGCGGCATGATTCTACACTCGAGCTACACAAAACGCTATCAAAAACGAAACCAAAAACCCCTAGTGATCACTACTCGAGAGAACAGGCACACAGCCGAAACTGTTCTGTGCCTGCCTCATAGACTACTTTCATAAATGGCGACCGATTTGGTATTCTGTTGTATTCATGTTAATTTGACCTACTGGCCTCATTTTGGTTAACATATTCTTATCAGCATTAAAACAAAAGAATATTTTATCGGGCCGCCATTATGAAAAGGTCTATACGGCCATGAAAAATGTACCGTAGTACTTAAGTGTAGCCCTTGGCCAAAAAATTTTAGCCAAAAGGCCGAGAAGTGATCTGGATACGGGATATTTAGGTTAGAAAAAAGCGGGGATACGGGATATTTAGGGGAGGGGGAGGGGGGAGAATTGAAGAGATACGGGATATTTTTTAAAAATAGGAACGCATTGCGTAACTTGACAGTGTTTTTTTTTTTCCGTAACTAGTGTCAACTGAGCTGCGTTTTCGTTTTCAGGAGATTCAAGTTATCCTTGCGTAATATGTAGCTCTAATAGTACCCGATGTTGTTTTGGTGTCGTAAATCAAAACAGTGCCATGGTAGATGTCTTTGGTAAATATCCCGTGAGAAGACATGTGGCTCAGTAAAATAATAAACCCAGAAAGATTGAAGAAAATAAAAGGAAATCGAGAAACATTGGTCTCAAGGCTGACCTGTTGATCATGTTCAACCACAAGCTTAGGCTTGTACTCTGAGCTTCTTACAGCTTTCCGAGACAAAAGTTCACCGAAATGAAGCTCTGTTCGGTGGGGTTAGTATCTGGATGTGAGACACCAAAATATGAGATTTGCAGTCAGGAACATACGACCGAAAATTTTATTTTGACGTTCAAAAATGCGAACTAAGCAAGGTACAGATCTTGTTAGTCTGCTTTATACAAAACAATTGTTAAATAAATATTGATATATACAGCTTTTAAGAAGAGCATAAGGAACCCTTTAGGAAGAGTCGATCGAGAATAAAACTAATTTGCCATCAGCAACAAAATTTGCGGGTTAAAAAAACATAAATTTTGTGCCAAGAATATAACAAGTTAACCATTTTGGGAGATTTTTGTTACGTTCAAATATTTTTATCGTACTTTTGGTTGTACAAGTAATATCGCAAAATCATGATGACATCGATTTTAGCTGCCGCCTGTGATCAAGTTGCCTTGCGTGTTTAATACTGACAACTCACGAAACAAAGGATGCATCTGTGACAAAATTACGGCAAGACAACGGGTTTTTGTTAGTTTGCTTTTTTTTCCCTTGAAGTGTTATAAAGTTCGGCAACATATGTGTGAGGTCAACACAATGGTTGATGCTAATCCAAGTATCACCTAAAATTAAGCCCCTTCGAATGGGGATAGTACTTGGATGGGGGACCGCCCCGTAACGGCGAAAGCTAATTTTCTTCTTTTTAAATTGATTTCCTTTTTTGTTTTGTTTGGCCATTGAAGGATATTTTCTTATTTTCTTTAAAATAAAAGATTAAAATAAAGATTTTAAAACAACCTTTTTGTAGGATTTGTTTTGTACTTTAATTACTCTTCTGTCAAAAATTTGCCTAACCTCAACAGAGAAAACTGTTACGCACATAACACATTTTA
>NC_090871.1:45615887-45625887 GCF_036669935.1 Montipora foliosa | reverse complement strand
GCAGGAAAGAGCACAAGAGAAGAGGCGACAAAATTTGATAAATTTAAGCGAAGAAAGCCTCGAGAGAAGCCAAGGAAGAAGAAGAAAAGAAAATTTCAATGAAGAACACCGTAAAGCTGAGAGAAAAAGAGCGGGAGACAAAACACTTATGCACCTATCAAGGGGAATTTGACATTTTCATGGAAGCTAGCGCCAAATTCCCCACCTCCGAGCACCTAAAGACCGTCAAATCCCCCACCCCTGAGCACCTTCTGATTACCACAACCCTGCCCTGGAGTAATTTTTTTTACTGGGTTGCCAAACCCAGTCGGAATCTCGGTTTCATTTCGTGGGTTTTTTTGTTATTTTCCGTGTCGGGAAAAGTGTTGCCTGTCACTCCCCTGCTAAGTGGTGGCTTTGTGCATAGAGCCTTCTGCGCGTATTTTCTTAGGATCGAGAGGGAAGTGGGAAATGCGTAGATTTCTCTGGTGGACACAGTAGAACGATTAACTTAACCGGCAATGGCGTCGAAAGTCATGTAACGCGAATGGCGTTTTAGTGGATCTTTGAACAAAATATACCCTTATGAAGCTCAATAATGGCAAGTCAATTGGATATACAGGTGGTGGAATCTTAAAAGCGACGAGTAATGGACTTCGACAACAATCTATCGCCCGTCGAGCCGAAATCAAAGTGAGCTGTATTTGCCTGAAGTACATGAAAATTTAACACGATCGAGTTTCTTGTCTTCACTCACGCAATGAAATAGGAAGAGGTTTTCGCCTCTCAGAGCAAATATGTTGTTTATCTCAATAAAATTTTCGCTGGAAAAGGATTCTGTGGTATTTTCTGCCTTTGTGAATTATAATATCATGTTGTGTATTGAATTTTCGAGCTTAAGGTTGAAATGTGATATGGGAGAAGTTTTTTAGTATTGCTCTGTAAGCAGGAAGGGTTCACAGGCCTGTTGGAAGCGTGCTTGAGTTTCAACAAAATGAGCCCCAAAATCAGTGAAGAATTGTGACGCAGTTGAATAATAAAGTAGCTGCTATTTCCAAAATGATGGAATTACCTGGTTAGAATAAATAACGTCGTACGCGTCTTGGAGAGTAAATTTTGACTTTGCATAAACAAGAGTTGGGCGATTGTGATCTTTGTTTTGACTTCGCTCATTTCATTGTCAAACTTTATAACACTTGACAGAAAAAGAAACTTACAAAAACCCGGTATCTTGCCATCATTTGACACAGATACTTCACTGTTTGGCGAGTAAACATGCCGCGGTAACTTCATCATGGCGCCCGCTGGATTCCGGCGATGTCACTTTCGATTTTGCGATTTATTTGTGCAGCCAAAACGTAGAATAACAAAATTGAACGTTGCAAAAATCCCCCAAAATGTTTGTCGCTGATCGTAACTTTTTATATTCTATATTCACGGTTCAAAATGAATGTTGTTTTCATGTCGAAAATATGTTATTCTCGAGCGATCGTCCTGGAAACTTCCTTCTGCTCTTTCTATCAACTGTGTATCAATATTTATTTACTTTTGCATCAATATTTGTTTTTGCAAAAACCAAGCTAACAAAATCTGTACCTTGCTGAGTTCGCATTTGTTAGCGTTAATAGTATTTTCGGTCCGATGCTTATGTTTTATGAGGAGTATATTATTTTGGTCTCCCATCCAAACACTAACCCCGCCCAACAGGGCTTAACTTCAGTGAACCTCGGTATTACAAAGCTGTCAGATGCTCAGAGGACACACTTAAACTTGTGGTGAAAAGAAGTTTATCAACATGTCATCCCAGAAGCCAATGTTTCTCACTTCCCATTTATTTTCTTCAATCTTTCTGGGTTCAGTACTTTGCTAGTAACCACTTGTCTTCTCAGACTATTTACCCAAGACTTCTACCATGGTACTACAATGACAGACGATACCAAAACAATATCGTGCACTGTTAGAGCTACATATTACGCAAGGACAGATCTGTTTCGTCGTACGAACGTGTGAGGACCTGTGAGCCAAAGGGCCTCGTCTGGTATGACTTCATAATGACCCCCCAACTTGAAAAAAATTTTCTGGAACGGTGCACGTACCACAGGCAACCCAGTGTACCCTCACGGAGGGTCTAGTTTCATTAGATTCACATTTAACATCTGATGGAAATTTGTTGTGTGACATGAAACCTTTCCGCTGCTCACGGTAGTGAACAAGAACCTAAAATTGAGCAAAACAACATCAACAATATTAAACAGCTTTCGAATCAATCAAGCATTTCTACGTGTTAACGTATTTCGTCTATCGCCTTTATGGTTCTTTATTACAGTTAGAAGATTTCGGTTGCTTTTGTGGCCCTAAGGGGCAGGGGCGTAGCGTGAGATTTTGAAGGTGCACGCACAGGAAGAATGTTCCGGGCTCTCCAAACTAGGGGTGGCCTGGGGACATGGTTCCCCAGAAATGTTTTCCATTTCCGACTATTTCCGAAGGACATTTCAATAAATAAATGCGAAGGAAAATGCTACCCATCATTTGAGTTTTCAGCAAGCTACAACAGAAACAGCCGAGGGGGTTTACACGCAAAGGGCAAGACGTCGCAAACTCTGTTATAAAATGATCATCGTATCCCGGGAACTGGGGAATGGTGATGCCGGAGACTGGCACTGTCTAGAGGCCTCGGAGGGCTTTTACGTATAACAGAAAATCTCTTTAAAAAAATCTTACCAATTTCTCAAGTACGCACGTTCGTATTTACGTAAAGGACCGTACGCCCCTGCTAGGATAAATTCTGCTCGCAGAATTTCGAGTAGAATAACCTATTTTGGAGGCAAGCATTCTGTGGGCAGAATCAGGCATTTGAGAGCAGAATTTGAGCAGGATATGGGAAAATCTTTAGCACTACTTATTTTCATTTATTTTGGATTCCATTTGTGTCACTGATCTTTTGAACAGCATAACAAATCTTTCCTCCTTTAAGTACAACTGAAAATTTACACAGTTTGAGCTAAACTGCTCGTCGTTATAAATACACATATACATGTCTCTTTATCATATTGCATCCATCGTCTTTGTTAGTTGGAATTGAATATTTTATAAAAAGTTCTTAAGGTAAAGCTTTACTTGTCCTTTAGAGGTTAGTGACACAGAATATGAAAGGCTAAAAACAAATTTAAATCGCCCATGACAACCCGGGAGACAATTTTATGTAATATATTCTATCGACAAATACTGTAGCTTTAAAAAAAAAAAAAAGATCATGCAAGCATGTATCTCTTGCTGAGGCATATTTCATTGGGATCTAAGATTCATTTGATTAGTTCAATTTTCAATCTTCGTCTTATCTTCACGTTCGCATCATTTTTTTCCAACAATCCACTACTATACCAAGAGACATTTTCTCACATATCTTCAGAGCTCCACTTGTAGGCCTGTGTTTGTGTCGCCATTTTGTTGGCCAGCATTTCAAATCGTTTTCTTTCAAATCCATTGGAGCGATCCACACCATCCCAGCGGTAACCCGGTCTGATATTAAATCTGTTCGGGGGAGGTTCGGGGCCTTTGTACACAGGCTTTTCTGAAAAAGAAAACCAGGACCCAAGAAAGACTAAACGATAATGAACGGAACAAGACGCGACAAAATAATGGTCGGAGCTGTTATGCTGTGGGGAGCAAGCATGGGGCACTGGTGAGAGCACTCGCCTCCCACCAGGTTCGATTCCTAGACTCGTTGTCATACGTGGGTTGAGTTTGTTGGTTCTCTTCTCTGCTCCGAGAGATTTTTCTCTGGGTACTTCTGATTTCCCCACTCCTCAAAAACCCGAATATGATTTGATATGTATTAATTTGATTTGATTTCATTTGTGCATGACCCTACAAGCTATCCAGCTTCAAAACATTACCGTGCGAAAATAAAGTTCTATTACTGTTATTACTATTACTGTGAAATGGATACTTTGTTTAAGGTCTATACGATTATTGCTCCGCTGTCCTACAATTGTTTTCGACACAAGGGACGTGTAACTATAAAGCTTCATTTTCCCCAGTCACTGATCGACGATGCATGACTGGGAAAAACGATATTCTCCGAAAGAAACCTTAAAATGTACCAGCATTAAATCCAAAGGGTAAACGTACACGTGATGAGCTCAAAAGAAGGAAGAGTCCTTTGGGTCACGTGGTTCCAATGCCAATTGAAGCCACTAAACATCAAGTTTAGTTACATGCAACGTTTTATTGGTCTAAAAGCGAGCCTAACGAAACTATGCTGACCATTCGAATTCGAGATGTTGGTCAGCGTACGCCTTCTTTAAGACCAATAGGACGGACAAAAGGGCGTTCTTAGCGCCTTAATTTTCATCTACCGCGTGTCTGTATGGTTTTCTTATGAAAAATTAAGTGTAAACGAGTCAGCGCCTGGTCTTTTTGGTCGCAAGATCCCAAATGAGGCTAAATGTAATTTAGGAAAGGTTAATCTCAAGCCAATGCGGCACGTAGCCTTTTCACGCCAGATTTTTTTTTTTTTTTGGGTGGGCGCCCGGGATCCAGCAGGGCTTGCTTGTGAGTGGCCGTGCAAGCTTTGCTCATTCTGCGAATCGTTGCGAATTCATTGACCCCCAACCTTCTCGTCCCGAGGTTACTTTGTCGTGGAGGTAAGTATCTGGGGTCAGGTAAGTGTATTTTCCAGTGTGTTCCAGTGTGACGTTGCCTAATAGCCCTTTTCACGGTTAGTTTTTCTCCTTTGCATTACAATATAATCTGCCATGTATGTGAGAAAATTTCGGGCTATTTTGCAGTTTAACCCGAAATTGCCACGCATCCAAGTTGGATTACATTGTAATGCAAATGAGCAAAACTAACCGTGAAAAGCGCTATTGTAATTTGCTATATTCCATTAAGTTTTTTAATTTTAGATAGCTCTATTTTTAGGTGTCTCCTATTACCAGAGGATATTCTCACCTGCCAAAGTAATTCCTTTCAGCCAATCAAAATGGACGAAGGCAATTCGGTAAACCAATCAAAACTCGAAGAAATTACACGTAGCCGACACAAAACGCGGGAATATGTGCACGCTAGAGCCACGATTGGTTTTGGTCTCACTTCTGATTGGTTGAAAAAGTGGCGCGAGAACTTTGAACCAATCACTGAGTGAAGTAATCATAAACCAAAGCAATTCGCTAATTACTTTCGACACTCAATTGAAAACCGCTTTAACAGAGTCATCATTATTATTACTTTCCTCAATCGCTTTCCCCCGGCTCCCTTAAATCTCTTGGCGCAAATGGTTAGACTTTCAAGTCTTCTCGGATAAGGACTATAAACCGTAGGGCCCGTCTCACAGTCCTTGTTCTCAAAGACTCAGTGGGACGTTAAAGATCCCACACACTGATCGAAAATGGCAGGGCACGGAGTTCCTGGTGTTGTGGTCTGGTCTGCCGAATTGAGGGCCACAAGTACATTGGGCTATGGCTATCACATGTACGTGCTACCCTCATTAAAAAAAAAAAAAAGACTTCACTTTTAATGTCAAGTTCAAATATTAGCAAACCAATCGCTGAGGCCAGCAGCAAAGTAAATACATATACGAACCTTTCTTTCCTTCCTTGATGTCTTGTTTTTTCTTTTTCTGTTTCATGTAAGCCAGCATTGGATCGTCCTCTCTCTCTTGATCTTTCAGCATCTCTTCAAGATCCTTATCGTCACGATATCGAGCAAGTGGCTTGTCAACCTCGTGTAAATAATCCGCGACTTTATCTTGTGTTTCTTTAGTTTGCACAACGCTAACGATAAAAGACATGTACAGCTATATATTTATAAAACAGTTTAACCTGGGGATTGTTCACATTCACCATGTCAAAACACTCTGTGTACTATAAACTTCATGGCAACCTTGCCATAAGGTTGTCTAAGTTGAACACTACGATTGCTACAACTATCAGCAGTCTTCTAAGGATTTGCAGAAAACTGGATCACAGTGTAAAAGAACTTAAGGTCTACGTTGTATGTGTGTCCGTACGTTTATGTGTCCCCGTTCGTTTTTCATTAGTTTTGCAAGACTCCAATCCAAACGTTTCCTCTGATCTTGCAATCCACTGTTTAAATAGTTATGAAGTACTTACCTTGGCCTCTAGTTCCCTTTTCGTGCAACCAACAGAGTGGTGACTATGCAGGCAGCACTTGAGAAGGAGAACCTTGGTTATAGCAGACCTTAGTTTGACACGTACATGTACCTTTGAAGAGGCCATGAGTGCTCACTCAGTGCTGCGCAGGATTGCGGACATCCCACGACAGCCATAGAAAGAGAACCAGAGACCTACAATACTAATTTTTTACTCCTAATGTTACATCGATATCAACTGCAGAGTATAATAAAAGAATGTAATCAACGATCTGCACATAATTATTAACGTAATCAACATCTTTCTTCGTATTGGTGGTTTTACTATGATAGCATGTGCATCAGAATTGCAACTGAATCATCTCGTTCTATTCTACGTACATGTCTCTGTCAGTTTGCAAATTTCTTTTATGAACTAAAGCAAATCTTCAGTCTATATAAATAGTTCAGTCTAAAACAAACTGTTGATTCAATACAATTCCTACCCTCTTCCCCACTCCATGAATTTCTCACTATCCTCCAGTTCTTTGCGCTCCTCCTCTCGTCTTTTAATTCGGTCCATTTTGATGTCCTTCTTTCTACCCATTTTGTCCCGGTACACTGTTTCTGATCCCTTTCCAGAGGTAGAGGGATCCATTTTGGAATACATGTCTGCTTCCTCTTTTCGTTTTCTTTCGTTTTCTTTTTTCAAGTCACTGGCACTTAAGAGACCAGCTTTCCTTCCTGCCAAGTTGGGTTAACGTTATACAGTACATGTACATGTAATCAATACATTACAATCAACTTTATTCAAGTTTCAATGCATTTAGCAATAATTAATCAAGGGTTTCACTAAGGGCGCTTTCCATTTGACAGAACTGACCAGCCAGACCGGGCATTTGGAAGGACTACATGTAACTCTATAACGACTTCAAATTAACGGTCTTCCACAACCATACATGTATATACTCCTCCAGAAGAATGCGAGGGATTATCATGCCATTGTTTCTTCAAATTGTAACATTTTCTTGGCAAAATGACAGGTCTGACCAGCCAGTTGTGACAAAAGGAAAGTTCCCTAAGATTTTGCTCAGAAGGTCACCAGTGTTTGGCAGTAGGGCATTTTCAATAACTTTGATAATATAATAAAGTAAGTACAGTGTAGTAAAGATGAAAACAGCTGGGCAAAGTCATAGCAAAAGAGTGTCCACAGCTGGTCAATTTGCCCAGTGCATGGCCCTTAAAGGGGTTAGGTCACGCTACTTTAGCTAGAGCAAAACTATTGTCAAATACTTGTGAGATGTTCGTGGCTAGTCTACAAACATTTCACAAGTATTTTAGCTAATTTTGTTTAATTTTGTGAATTACATGAGCTCTAAACGTCAAATTGGCGGACCAAGAGTCTTTCATTCGCCAAATCACGGCCACATAACAACTGAGAATTATTTTCCAACTTTGTAAATGACATTTTGATATAAACTGATATAAATTTGATAAAAAGGTGGGCCGAAATTTTTCAGATTTACCCAAATTCAATCCATTTCAATCCTCTCCAGTTTTGTCCATCCATGTCCCTTTTTAACTTCCCTGTGTTTTGTTAGAGTTCTTCTATAGTTTTGAACAGTTATTTTGATATTATAGTTAATTCTATGACCATTCGATCAGTGCTGAAATTGACTAAAATTGCATGACCGAGCCCCTTTAATGAAGTCGCCGATTAAGCTACTTGTACATGTACCTCACTACACACTAAAACGGAAAGAAAGTCAGTTTACATGTACTGTATGTCAAAAATAAACTACATGTATGAAAAAATAGAAAAGAGAGGTTAATAAAATAGAAAAGATATATGTTTCCTGTGAGTACAATATGATGAAAACATCTCGCATGAACTCATGAGTTACAGAAAAGAAGATCAATTTTACAAAATTTAACTATGAAGCAAGTTGTCGAGATAGTTTTGGTTTAGAGAAGAGGCAAAAACTTGATCCCGGTCCCTAATACATGACTGTACCCTTGCCTAGCCCGGCAAAAAATAAAAATGTTGAAGATTTCTTAGGTCACTTACCACTTGACATTCGATTCTCAGACCCTGATTTTGTTGTGCTTCTCACTTCAAATTGTTTCTGCTTTCTTGGGGGTGACTGGTCTGAATCCCTATTGCTTCTTTTTCTCGGCGGTGATTGATCTGAATCGCTATTGGTTCGCTTCCTAGGAGGAGACTGATCTGAATCGCTATTGGTTCGCTTCCTAGGAGGGGACTGATCTGAATCGCTATTGGTTCGCTTCCTAGGTGGGGACTGATCTGAATCACTATTGGTTCGCTTTGTTCGATGCATTTCATTAGAGTCATGGTTAGTCCTTTTCCTAGCAGCCGACAGGTGTGAGTTTGTTTTTATGCCTTTTCGTTGAGGGGAAATATCAGGAGAGTCATGCCGAGCCCTCCTTCCCGCAGATCGACTTGCCCTGTGATAGTTTTGCTGCCTTGATGGAGATAAGTAACTCCTACCGTCGCGTGTTTGCTCTTGCATAGAGTCACCAGAGTCATGTCTTCTTCTGTGAGATCTTGGTGGACTCTTTTCGGCCTGTATCAACGTTTCTCTTCTCTCAGAATTAGTTGAAGACAAATCATTCGCAGTTTTACGAAAAGGACTTCTCATTTGTCTTCTCCTGTGAGGTGATAGGTCAGGGCTGTCATCCAATCTTTCTCGTCGTGATGGTGAATTTCTCTCTTGTTTTATCCTAACTGGTGATTGACCAGGCCCTTGACGCAAACTATCACGCCGTGGTGACAGATCAGGAGTATCCTGTCGGCGTCTGACTGTTGACCTTGGTGGTGAATTGTCGCTATCGTAATCCACGTTTTGCCCTTCTCTTCTGTCTGGCGATGACGCCGGTTTTCGACTTATTGGCGCCCACTTATTCTTTTTATCTTCTTCTCGTTTTTTGAAAGTCTCAATCGAGATTTTCGTGACACCATCATCCTCGTAGACCGCGGGAGCTTCGTCGGCATCATCTTCAAATTCGATTTTTGCTTGCTCGGCATTTGACACCGCAACATCCTTGAGAGTTATATCATCATCCACAATAAAAGATGACGGACGTTTGGAAGCCATTTTAGGTCCTTTCTTTTTCTTTTTCTTCTTTTCGGGAACAGAATTCGACAAATAACGTTTCAGATATTCTTGCTTTGAAACTGCCGCCATGTTGAAAATTACGATGTGCAAACACAACGCGCATAACTACCCAACGTGTGTTGCTGGTTAATCGCAGACTCAATGTTTGAAGAATTTCCCAAAAACGACAAAAACATGGCTGACTGGGAAGAGATTAAACGCTTAGCTGCAGATTTTCAACGCGCTCAGCTGAGTAGCACAGCGCATAAGCTTTCCGAGAGAAATTGTATTGAGATAGTTCAGAAACTTATCGGCCTGGGCCTTGTGGAAGTTATCTATACAACAGACGGGAAGGAATATCTAACACCACAACAACTTGAACGAGAGATCAAAGATGAACTATTTGTTCATAGCGGTAAATGAACTTAAGCTCGTTCCGTGCTTTTCAATGTAAATTTAATAATTTTTTTGACATCACGAACTCTATATCCTCTAATTTCCGATCTTCAGGGAGAGTTAATCTGGTCGAACTGCAACAGGTACGTTTTTTTTCCAAATTTCAGTTATAACTTCTTTATAAAGTACAAAACAATAACTATATTTTTCTTCTTGGCCTATTTACAAGGTTGCAGTAATTAAAATAAAACATTTAATTTATTACTTTAATACAAAATAACAATAAATTAAAAGAAAAGGAAATTGCGAGAAGTCAGCTGGACTTAATCCAAGTCTTATTGGTATACGAAATGTTACCCCACGTGAAATTGTTCATGATGACGTGTTTTTTTCCATCTGGAAATGAATCGTCTTAAAT
>NC_090871.1:45603387-45605887 GCF_036669935.1 Montipora foliosa | reverse complement strand
AAGCAGTGTTTGTTCCCGATATTTATTCCAAAACTCAGGCATCTTGGATTGATGACTTCTTTAAACAGAATGGATATATTGGTAAGATATATTTAACTTTACAAAAGGGGTTTAAATTCATTTATAGTGGCTAAATTTACCCAAGGGATGTAGATCATTATTATCAATAATTGATGTATGATTGCCAAGTTAGATAAGTACTCGAAAGGACTGTTAAAACTTATAACCATAACGTTGACTGAGGTTTTGACAACCTGAGGGGAAGTCATGTTCAGAGTCAAGTGATTTGTGTAACATCAGGAGATGGTATAAATACTATGCTTGTTGATGTGATTGGTGATGTTATTGGTTGACTGTCAGTTAAGCAACAGTGATTTGGAATTCATCTGGAACGAACCTGGACAATGAAAAATAGATTCTGGCATTGATGATCTATGCACAGACATACATGTAATAATAGTTTCATCCACCCTTTTTTCTTTCAGTTTTACACAAAGAAACGTTATCCAGCAAAGTTTAAAGATTGTGGCCATAAGTTTGTCCAAGAGAGAATATCCGATTCGTGTATCTACATGTATAAATGAGACTGAATCTCGTCCTGCTGGATTACTATTTGCCCTATGAACAAAGGTTTATTTTGGGAATAACTTCAGCCAGGCTTTTAAGCAATTCCTGGCATTGAAGTTTGCGTGTACTGAAAATTCTTTCCGAATTTAAAGAGAAAAAGTATTTTTCCTAATGATGATGGAGAGGGTGAGAACTTTACTTTCAAATTTTATTCACAGTTTTCAGAAGTTTGTCTGGTCACTGTAATTGTCCCTGTTTCAATACAAGGGACCTTGTGTTTAAATTTGTCCGTACAGATGTTCCAGTGATAATCACTTTGTCTGGTCATTATGTATATTTAAAAATTAAAGTTCAAAGGTCATCAAGCTTATTGTACTCTCTCGTATCCAATAAACAATTAACGGAAAAAATGGGCTTGAATGTCAGGTAGGGCTGCATTCCAATTAAGTGCTTAAAAAACTTATCTGACAGGTCCAGCATGTACAGAATTTTGTATAGTACATTGTAACGTTACAGCAATATCTGAAATTGATGTTTCTTTCCACAACTCAGAATATGATGCTCTTTCGCGGCTTGGCATCACTGATGGCCAGCAATTTCTGAAGAGGAGATTTCACAAGCTGCAAGTTAAGTTTCTTCCAACCTGTTGCATTGGGCAATCCTTAGTTGATCAAGTGGAAGCATCCATAGATGAGGCTCTGTCCAGTGGAGAATGGGTCGACATATTAGTGAGTGGTGCCACATTAAGTATGAAAACTACATTCATGATTTATCCTGAAATACCTAACAATTATTCCATCAGCGCGCGTTGGATATGAGATGATAAATAGCCAACGAGGCGCGTAGACTCGTTGGCTATAACCAGTCTCATATCTAAGGGAGAATGGAATAATTTTTGTTTTATTAAGTTCCTTAAACTCCAAAAGTTTAGAAAGTACGAAATACGAGCGAAAAAATCTGAGCGAAATCGAAAAAACTTGATGAAGATGCGATGTTGTGTAATACCTTGTGGTCAGACAGACGCAGGCTTATCACAAAAACATTTCTTACCTTTTTGCATACTTCTAAACACCGGAATTGAAGAATTCGCGCCACTTTTTCATCCAATCAGAAGTAAAGCAAAAACCAATCGTGTTTCGCACGTGCACGTTTTCCCGCGCTTTTTGTCGGCTAAGTGTAATTACTTCGAGTTTTTGATTGGTTTACTGGATTGCCTCCGTCCTTTTTGATTGGCCAAAGTAATTACTTTGGTTTTAGTCTTACGACACTCGATTGAAACTCGCTCAAAGCAACGAATTTTTATATTCACCGCTGAAAATTATACTGATCACTGATATTCACCGAGCCAGAGGTCGCTCAGTGTAATACGTGTAATACGGTGTGATTACGTAGATGATTATTTGAAAAAAATGCATTTTCTGTGAAACAACTAATTTCTTTGTCTGTCACCTTGACAAAACGGCTTGCGGCCATTTTGAAAAAACCTCTTAGGTGATTATCGCGTAATAGTCACCTCGGTCCGGCTGTTGAAAGTCGATTTTGCGGAACATTTTACATTAGAAGATGTCAATCTTGAAAAACAAAATAAGCAAAAGGAACTTTCACCAAAAAGTTTAAAGGCTTGAAACAAAATTTTACGCTAATCCTGGATTAAGTTAATCGGCTTTCGAACAACCGGGCCCTCAATTGCAAACCAATCAGCACAGAGAATTTTCATTAATCACCTATTGATTAATATTGTATTACTGGCCCAAATCACCCCTCAACATTTGCCCAACCCTGCTAACAACTGTAGATAGGGCAGCTTAGCGCGAGGTGACTGCAACGGTAATCTTTCATGTAATTCTGATCGATGCTTTTTTCCTTGTAGCCTCTTCTTCCCTCACCTTTTACTCCAGAAGATGCAGGTCAGCTGTTACAGATTTGCTTGAAA
>NC_090871.1:45580887-45595887 GCF_036669935.1 Montipora foliosa | reverse complement strand
GTAACTTCTGGTCGTATGAGAACCAAGAGTTTTATGGTTTTCACGGTCGCCACATGTTTGACTCTAATAATAATAATAATAATAATAATAATAATAATAATAATAATGATGATGATGATGATGGAAACAACGCGACGACTTGTGTCACCTTCACAGCCAGGTGATCTGGTGACGTAACTCGGAGGACTGGGGAGAACAATTTTAACGCCGTATCCCACAACCTCGCGCGGCCTTATTTTCGAATTCAACATGGCAGAAGCGAGGTTAGATCTCGTCGGGTCTACTTGAATGTTCATTCAGTAACAGGAAATGTGGTAGACACGGAATGATCTGTTGAGTTTTGGCGATGGAAATACTGCAGGGAGTTTAGAAACAACACCTAAGGCCGCGCGCGGTTGTGGGATACGGCGTTAAATTTATTTCTTCCCAGTCCTCCAAATTGCGTCACCAGATCACCTGGAGAAAAAGCCGCGCGCCTGCAGACAATGATTAGAACACGTAATTCGGCTTTCGAATCCAGGGTTGGGACCACACCCTTGTTGAAAGAAGAGCACTGATAGAGGTTGTTGTTTTACAGGCCGCTGACCCAGTGTTATCAGGAGGTTGCTAGGTCAGTATTTCTATCCACCAGCGACAAGAACCGTATGAGTCACTCGGAGGTGCAGAATAAAGTCAACGTGTTGTGGGCAAATGCCAAACTGTTCGACAAGGGCATCAAGTTATTTGCTGGTAAGTCGTGCGACATCTGTTGTTTCGCTGTGCCATTCATAAACACGAGGATTCAGAATTCAAAATTTCAAAAAACGGTTTCGTTCTACACTGCCTTTAAACATTGCAGCGTTACGGGTAAATGAGTGACATCAAGCCTTGCGATTGGTTGATTTTCTGTTTTTGCTTCTAACGGTCTTGATTTATTGGCAGTAAAAACGCCAAACCGTTTGTTGAAAGTTGAACTTGAGAGTCGGCATATTTGTGAATCGCGTAGTAACTTGGACATTGGCGGGTCACTAAACGATATGATATATTCATGCGGTTATTCTATCCCCGTCGAAGGGAAAGAACGATTTTCCGAGGACTAACATGGTTTACCCAACAAATTAAGTAGTACAGTTAGAGCGGTTTTCAATTGAACGTCGAAAGTAATTAGCGAATTGCTTTGTTTTATGATTACTTCACTCAGTGATTGGTTCAAAGTTCTCGCGCCACTTTTTAACCAATCAGAAGTAAACCAAAGTAATTACTTTAGTTTTGGTTTTACGACACGCGATTGAAACTTGCTCTATCTTGGGGAAACAGTGGAGATATTTTTAATCATATATTTTGCATAGTTACATTTTCAAGTTTACGGTTCGAATATAGATTGCTTTCTTTTTTGTGGTGCATGATTGTTGTAGTAAATACGCTCTTTCAAACAATCGTTAATCTTCTGCGTTTTCGTTTTGTCTGTGAACGAACACCCCATCGTCACGACTTGCAGTGCCTGGTCATAGTTGTAAAAAGAGTACGACTAAACCGGTGCGCCGGGATCCACGATTGCTTGGAATCATGAACCAGCAGTTAGCACCAGTAGTTTGATTTCAGCCAAGAGGTGGATTCAACGAGTATCTTCTATTTTTCGCAGATGATGTCCAAGTACAGCTTTGCCGCCATCTTCTGAAAACCGTTTGCACAGACATGGTGAATCAGGCAGTCAGTCTTTTAGGTGCTGATCACATGATCACAATCAAGGATGACTCGGCTTTAACACAAGAGGTATGACCAGATGATGACCAGTGAGTCACACAAGCCTTGCGCCACATCTTCATTCAAAAGCAAAAGCAATTGACGTGGACGCTCGCGTTTTTCGCGCGGGTAGCTCCATCTGATTGGCTCATCTACGTCTATCGTGATTGGACAATTTTCACGACGTTGCACGTGGTTTTGGTTTCGGTTTAACGATACTGGCTTCAAAGAAAACCAAGATAATTGATTTTGTCGTTTTAGTCATATGTACAGTGTTTTTCTTTTTATTTCATTTCATAGGATCGCCTGAAAATAATTTCCAAACTGCCAGAGAAAATAAAAACTGAACTGATCAAGCTTAATACGACCCTAAGTGGAAAGGTTTGTGCAATTTTTTTTATGGTTGTTCCTCTTGTCAAAAATGAATGAATGGAAACCTTGTTGGGTGGTTGTACGGAAGGCAAAGAGTTGGCTACTGAGGGTAGGTGCTCCTGGCACAAACCCATTCTGAGTATCGCCTGGATTTGTCGACTCCACCAGATATCGTAAATCCTCCTTCCATTTTGTTTTCTTAAGGACGGTGCCTACTATTGTTATTGCGCATACGTTCTGCGCATCTCGAGATACTCGGATTTCCTATTGCTGGTGCTTATTAATACAGGGCTATTTTTGCGCGGTTCATAACTATGCGGAGAAAGCAGAACTTAGCAACTGATCTTGGTATACAAAAAGAAAATTGGAGATAACCACGCATTTTTCAGAGATAATTGAGTTTCAATTTGGAAAAGAACGCCATGCATTGCTTTGTATTTTAAAGCTTTTTACAAATATTGTTGATTAATTATCTTCGAAAAATGCCTGATTAGCCTCAATTTTCTTTTTGGATTTCAATAACACTTGTTTTCTGCATATTCAGTAAAACGCGCAAAAATAACTTTGAATTAGTAGGCACCGTCCTTAAGGCGTGTTCACAAAGACCACTTTTACTTTCTTTTGTCTTTATGTTAATATTAGACCTACTTTCCTCATTTTGAAACAAATGTTCTTTTGAAATAGGCTAGAAAGGCTTATTAGTGTTCAAACAAAAGAATATTTTATTTGGCCGCCATTAAGAAAGTGGTCTATAGGAATAGATTGTTTTCACTCACGTGACCAGCAGCCATATTGGATTACTGAAACAAAAGAAAGGATTTGCATAAAAATAGAGTTCAATTCCCAGAGGATTAGTTTGGTACACCAACATGGCCGCCGTGACGTCATGTGAAAACGCTTTATTAGGCCTCGATTATGATCAAATTATAATCCAATTCAAGTTAGGGTTAGGGTTAGGGTTAGGGTTTCATTCAACTTACAGTACGTGATTGTAATTGGATTATAATTATTTCAAACAACCTCAGGGGGGTTATTTGAAGTAATTACAATGCGTACTTGAACAGAATGGCGAACACGTGGTGGTATATGAGCGGACGAAACTTCTAATCGCTTTATGGAGCGAATATTTGGATTTGACTTCTTCTATTCTCGGAATCCTTGGTTCTCTTTTAGGCGCAAGCATGGTGATGATAATCGTGGCAGCCACGGTATACGGGGCCATTTTGTCTCACTGCGAGGTTACCCTGCTTATTGTATTTGAATTTTCGCAGATGTGAAACAAACATAATTGAATAAAATTGAATGGAGTATGATAGCCTGAATTATACTTTTAAGTCGATCATAATCAACGTTAAGTGTGAGCACGGCTTTAGTGTTTTGTAGCCGCAACAAGCTTCAAGCATTTTATTCAATAGGCTAGTTTCGAATTGTGCAGCAACAAAAGAACGGAGTCGAGGTTCAGGGGAATAATTAGCATTTTGTTTTGTTCAAAACAAAGGAAAATGCAAATTATTCCCCTGAACCTTGACTCTGTTCTTTTGTTGCTGCACAATTCGAAACTAGCCTATTGTTTGTACACTTGGCTCTAGACTTTCCCATCGTTGTCCTGGACTGAACGTCTATCGATTGACCTTACAGTATAACCGTTTTTTTAGGAAACAGAGGAATTCTTTATCCAATTTGAGGTAATATGTGGTCTGGATTACTGCGAGTTTATGTTGAAAAAGCTGGATAAGAAAAGAGAAAGGTGAGTTTGCCTGTTGTAATTGTTTGTCATACAACCGGTAATAGGCAACTGGCAGTCGTGTTGATAGCCTGCGTAGCATGGCGGTTTTGTCGAGCCGGACGCACGAGCGGCGAAGAGGCGAGAAAAACAAAAACCGCTCCCGCCCCAATCTCCTCGCGGTTTTTTTGCCCTCGCCCGCCTTTATTACTTAGCAACCAAAACCGCCATGCTACGCAGGCTATCGTGTTGAGTAAAAATTCATCATCCTCATTTACTCACAGCAGAAATTTATAACCACAAGGTCACGAGGAAGAACTCATGCAGAAACCACCAGGCTTATGAGATTGAAAAAAAAAAAAAAAAAGATATCAATATCTTACAGCCATTTCGATACCATCAAATAGCGTGGTCAACAAGAGGACAAAATGGCTTTGTCCCCTACAAATTGTTTTCAAAGCGTACTTTCTTATGAAAATCAGTTTTTTATTTACCTTCCTGAGGTAGTGGATTGTCAAATTTGGAACTTCGGCACTCCCTATTGTCTTTATTTCACGCCAGTCATTTGTTGTTGTTTTTTTTTCCGATCTTCTGAAAACTTTCCTTAGTTTGAAATGCTTGGTTCTCAGCCAGAATGATTTTAAACAAAGTCAACACAATAGGGAGTTACTTGCCGCGATTGGTCACAAAGATAAAGATTGTTTTTTCCTATGTTTCTTACTGCAGACAGTTGACTTTGGAACGCCGCTGCGCTTTACAGGAGCAGTTACGACAGGAAATTGAGCCAGCGATGGCACTTCACCTTGCGTCAGTGGTGTTATTCCAACACCACACAGGCTGCATGTTACACGCACCTGGCCGTTGCGTTCCGCAGATAATAAGCTACCTTGAAGACAAATTAAGTCCGGAACATTACGATAAATTAAACCAGTACGTAATGCTCGTTATAAAACAACTGTCAGGGAGTGACAAGGACTCTGTTCGGAACAGTGAGAACGAAGACCAAGAACCGACTCAGGATCAGGAGAAGAGTACAGCAGCTCAACTAGAGGAAGGACTTGAAGATATAAAGAAAATAGCGCTTGAACTTAAAAAGATAAAGGACACAAATTCTTAATTTTAATGAGAGATGGTACAAAGTACTATTGATATTTTCTGCTTGAGTTCATGTGCTGTCGAAAACCGGACCGGCCGAGCCTAACAGCTGTGTATAAAAATTTAGAAACACCACGAAGAGTTTTGCTGATAGAAATTGCTAGCAATCCTTATCCTTTGGAAGCAGACGTATAATGATTGATGGCTCCTGCTTCTCCCGCAATGTTCGATGGGCCATATTCGTAAACTCGGAGTAAAATCGACGAATGGAAATGTAGGCTCACCACATCCTACAAGTGATTTGCACAATGAGGCGTTTCCGAGTAACAGGCAGCAACCTGGTGTGTGGCATTTTCTCTTTAATGTTCTCGGTAATCTTTCCTTTTCTCATATTTTTCTATTGTGCAAGCGCTAAGCAGAAACATTTCGTAGAATTAAGAAAGGTCAACTCCCGGACACCGCGTCCGTCACTCACGACGGCTGTGCTACACTCAAGATCAGCCTCACCTTTAAGAAGAGTCACATTTCACCTCCTCCCCACAAACGCCTGCTTACCTGATAGATATTCCTTTCCCACAGTTTGACCTGCGAGGCCAACCACGATCCAGTCATTGTCTAACGATGACCGATTAAGCTTATTTAGTAATCCGTTATACTCGCCATCATGTTTCTCTTGAATTTCCTACTAAAGTTGTTCTGCGTGTGACCTCACCTTCGAGAATTCAGTAGATGAAATTCGACTGGCTAAACTGCGAAAAACAAGCGTTAGTGAGGTGAGGCTGAAATACGAATCTCCTAAAAACGACTGTATGGGAGGCTATTAGGAGCTCAGCTGAAACGCCTGGCGAGAAACGTGCCGGTGGTAGCTATTACGTCACACCCATCTTTTCCCAGGATCTCTCGTCTGTTATGTTCAATCTATGCTTGCAACCAATTCAAACCACTGTCTCAAAGCGTCACTCAAAATCTGCGGCAACGCGTTGATTTCCCGTAGTATGATGTAAAACGGAAACGGAAACTGTTCCATGTAGGATTTAATTTCCGGTGGCTTTCCCGGGCTAAAGATTGGGACTCTGATGTCAAGAACAGAGTCTTTGTTAGCAGGATTGTCGAGTATCACAAAAACCATGAAAATATTAGCCTCTCTTGCAACTCTCACAGCTTTTTGGACAGTCTGCAAAAGAAACGTTTTATTTACAAATGTGCAGTGTTTTTATCCTAATCTCACTTTTAGAGAATAAAAGGAAACGAGAGCAACTGAAAAATTTGAAATCCCGATCCAGTCGCCTCTTTGCAGTCTGAAGGTCAGTTTTTCTCAAGTATGTCGAAGGGGACAGTAGTGCAAGATTTAATATCGCGGAGCTACAACCCTCGCCCAAAGAAACAGGAGAAAAAAAGGTTCGAAATCGGACCTAACAAAGACCTAAGAATACAGAGACTTAAAATCGCGTTTACGGCAAACGTCAAGCTAACATTCTCGTTTTTGCCACACATCAAAGAAACTTGTTTGACCATGATTTTGGCTCATTTTCTGCATGTAATCTACAGAGATCGAGCAACTTCTCGCGAGATAGAGAAATGAGAACAAGAATAAGATAATCTTTATGTTTGTCTAACACACAAACCTGCCGTTCCCCATTGGCCGCTTCACGTAAACGCGATGATAAATCTTTCTAACATCTGGTTCTAAATAACGTCACGTGGGTGACTAATTCTCTGCCGGGGAAGTGGTCTATACTTTCATCGACAAATTTTTATGGGTTTTAAAGACTGCTTCGGTTGGTTTGGGAAAACAAACTGTTCAAGATTCACTGACCTCCATTCCCTCCAGGAATATGCCCCTTCCGTCAGATACAATCAGCAGAAGCTGAGACGTGTCTCTTCTCACTCGGGGAGATGAATGTGATCTCTGAGCCGTAAGCATTAAGCTGGTACAGGTGTCGAGAAGCTGTAATAGCCACATAAAAAGAAATCATAAATTAAAAATAACTGACAACAGAAGTTAAGTAAAACGGAGTAAAAACGTATTTATGTACATTGGTATTTCAAGTTTGTACCTTCCGTGCAGGATGGTGAATAGAAAGAAATAGTTCAACTAAATATGGCAGCGTTGAAAACGCAACTAGAAGAATGCAGCGGCAAAAATGGATTTTGAGCATGCGCAGGGTACTTGAATTTCGGACCCCCAAAGACATATCCATTTGGTTCTCGGAGCGAGATTTGCATTCCCATACAAATCCAGTATCCCTACCACTGGCCTTCACCGCTTCCGATCTCGGCCTCCTAAGATGTGAGAGCTAAACGCGTTTTCTCGGTTCAAAACACCTTCTTTTCTCTTGTAATCAAACTTACTTCATATAAAGACTTTTTAAACTCACTTGTGCCACTTTGGTTTTCTGCTGATCAAACGTGAATTGCTGCAGGACTCTAGCTCCTGATTGATCGGTAAATGGTTCGTGAAAAGGATGTAAAAGGCGGACAGTTTCACCAAAGCTGAGAAAGAAAAATTCAAAAGAAATTCACAAGCGAATGAGAATACGAAAAAAACTGACCACTCCTAGGTTCCGTATGTGCGCCCAATCACCACGTGTCGGGAAATCGCAACACCCACGGGTATCAAATGAGCCAAATTCGTATCATGGGGGAAAATTATGCAGCCACTGTTGATGGCGGGAAAAGTGTAAGAACTAAAGAGCGCTTTTAACCTTCATTCATAAAGGGCTTTTACCTGCAGACACCGAGATCTCCGGCTTCCAGTCGGCTTAATGCATTGCTCATAACTGCTAGCGACTCGAATGCCAGCTAAAACCAAAAAAAGGACAGGAATTTTTTTCAATATTGTTCACAATACAACATCCAAAACCTGCATGTGTTAGTTGCATGTAAACCATAGTTTTAATTCTTCTGTATGTGCGTACGCTTGTCCTGCTTTCCTGAACTTGATGATTGTGACTAGAATGGATACGCTACAGTCAGGTGGTACACTTTATGACAACTACATAACATTGGGTTAGGTTGGCAAGGTGAAGATGACCCTAGACGGTCATAATAACTAACCATTCTCGAACGAGCGCCGATTAGTACTTAACACTACAAACGATACTACTTATGGTGCATGGAATGACTGGTTCTTTTCCGGAAGTATAACTTGGATTATGTATTTGACACCTGACTGTGGCGTATCCATTTTAATCGCAACCTTCCAACGTAGTTTGATCACGTGGCCAGCGGCCATGATTTTTAAACCAAAACACAACTCAATTATTTGCGTAAGAGTGAAGATTAATTCCCGTGGGATATACTTCATGTGTAAAGCGTTCCTACAGTCACTGCAAATATAAAATATTTCATATTATAAAACGATCATAACAGCGACATTAACTGGGACCTTACGCGAGACAAGTTTTGCAAGTAAGGACGGAAAACCGAAGTGACCATTTCGCACGCCAGGACAGTAGTCTCTCCTAGATTTTAGGGATATGAAGAATAAACCGTACCTCCGTCAAACCACACTTGTGTGGGACTGATAAAGACTCAATAAGCCAATATCAAAAATACCATAATACTCTTTGTTTGTCCCTCCAAAAATTTGCATAAGCATTGTTTATATTTTCCCTTGGGACTTAGAACGGTCCCAAAAGAAACTGGAAACAATGCTTATGCAAACTTTTGGAGGGACAAACAAAGAGTACTATGGTATTTTTGATATTGGCTAATATAGTGTGCGAAAAGAGTGCGGGGTGGGTTGACATTTTCGTTCAATGTTCTGGGGTTCCAGTGAATCCGGTTATGGGTCTTATCAGCTTCTCAGACCTCAGTTGCTCATTCTCTGCTAGTAATGTGCTGACATAAAAATAAAAATCTCGCTGCTTTGCGAGAACTTAGAATAATAGCAAAGCATCAAAGTTACTTACCTGCTTGGAGTGATTATCATTCATACTAGAGGAATCATCGACAGCTAGCATGATTTGGTACTGCCGTTTACTCGGCTTAGTCCTCCTCAGCCAGATCTTGTCCTTGCGAAACTGACTTGCGATGTATGGGATCACCTTTCTCATGTTTAATCTTTTGCCGGATCGGTAATCACCTCTGACAACAAACAAAGAAAAAACAAAACAAAAAAAACGTTCAAGGCCATCTTAACATGAGAAAACAAGCCAGTCTTTCCCAGCCACTTATACCTACCCTCGCAAGCTGATCTCTATACGATACCCCATGCACGTGTACAATATTACGATCTTTTCGCTCGGCATCTCACAGTTTATTGTTTGTAAAAAATTATGGCAGTCCACAAACACTCGAGTCGCCGGAGCGAAAAGACCACAAGCCATTTATCGCGGTTTTTGTAACATAATGTGCGAAAGGCGATTAAAAGTCGATATGAGAAATGCTCACAAGAAAAAAACAGATTTCATATACACTACAGTCAAGAGTGTACACGTTACTAGTCGCCTGTTTAACTCCTAAAAGTAAGAGGGAAAATTACAGTCAACCCTCTAGTAAGCGCGCCCCCCCCCCCCCCCCTCCCCAAGACAAAAAGCGCATTTGAGAGGTCGTCGCTACAGGATAGTCGATTTTTGGAGTCTTCATTCTCAGTCAAAGCATATAAGGCAACACTTGTTTTCTCGAATTTGACATACTTGAGTTTTGTGGCCAATGAAGGTTCCAGTACCAGTCTCAACTGCTCACAAAGCTCCTGCGAGAGACCGGTGGTGAGAAGTTCATACTTGTGCCAGGCCTCTTGGGCGACCTGTTGCTCCTCGCTCGTTCCTCGATCTAGGTTGCTCCACTCTGCTAACTGTTTCTCAAGTTCTGACCTGAGTTTCTCAGGGTCCAAGGAAGATATATCCTACCGAAAAAAAAAAGCTGAAACACAATTGCTAAAAACCAACCTCGCCTTCATATTTGCATGTACATATTGAGGTCTTTCTTTCAGTTTCCTCAAAACCCCAAATTTTCTTGTGTAATTTGATTGGGATTCAGTGGGCACTCTGTGAAGGAGTTTTCAATGCTTAGGTTATTCCAATTCACGGGTGACATGTCAGTTGAACTAATACGGCAAATTACAGAATATAGCTGATGCTTAGAGTCCATTCATTACCCAAGAGAAACAATCTGCTATCAGGTTTGACCCCAACAGCATCACCCAACAGCATCACCCAACAGGTGTCAATTTCTAAATCAAGTTTGCGGGAAAATAGACAATAGACCAAATCGGTTAACTCAATGTTGTACCCAGTTCAAATCTCCCAGGGTCAAGAAGGCATTAAATTTGCATTAAAATGTAGCATTCACGTATAGATGATGTGGAAATACCTAGCACAAAAAGTTTTCTTCCTGAAGAAAAGTGCGAAACACTATTTCTTTTTAGGGGTGTTTTCAACGTGGTAATTAAACCTAAATATTGTAGATCAGCGCGGCTTGGCTCAGAAACGCTATGTTGAACTAAAACTTTCATTCTGCCTGTTTTCATAGACCTCTTTCATAATAGCGGCCGAATAGAATATTCTTTTGTTTTAATGCTAATAAGCCTCTCTAGCCTCGCTACGACGAGCAAATTTCAAAAGAATATTTGTTTCAAAATGAGGCCATCAGGTCTAATTAACATAAATACAACAGAGTGGTCGCCATTTATGAAAGTGATCTATTCTTTACATAGCGGTAAGTTTGACCCAGGCCCCATCGTCCAAGGGCATTCTGAGATATGGAAACAAGTCATAACCTGACTCCATTTCAGTACTCTTTTGCTTCTTTAGTCTAGTCAGGTTGCCTTTTCATTTGTGACCTATTACGATTAAAATAAAGTAACTTAAAGGGGCAGTGTCACACTATTTTAGTCAAACTGCAAAACACTAAAACACGTCCTTGCATCAATGAATACCAAAACATAATGCTGTAGTTTTGTTGCCAATGCAATAACCATTGAAGTGTACTGAAGCTATTCTTTGTTGTTTGCACCCAAGGATGGAGAACACGGAAATGGATTGAAACTTGAAAAAACTGGCCAGTTCTTTCAACTTTGGAGACTGTGTCGTCAGAAGGACACCAAAAATTAAATACGAATAGCTCTTTGTGCCATAAATATATTTCACATCTTGTCAGTGGGTTGTCAGGAATGTTGTATGTGTGAGCTGAAGTACTAATTTAGCTTTGCACCCATTTTGACCTAAAAAGAGCAAATTTAGCGTGACAGTGTCCCTTTAAATACTTGACCTCTCAGCTTGGTTTTCAATATTTTGAGAAGCTTTTTCGTGCAATAATTTGTGCCAAAATTAACTGTTCAAAGCCTCGTTTTGGCTCTTTCTAAGCTTAAATCCAAGCATTATTGGACATTAGACAACTGTTACAGGGCTTACCATTTTCTCGAATGCAAAGGCCATCTCGGAAGAGTGATAGGTGCTCAGCAAGCGGTCAGCGGTAATTTCTTCACTATCGCTAGTTTCCATTCCTTCTTCTCGGTCCACGGCCTCGGCCTCTTCTTCTTCTTGTTCAGTATCCGTTGTGATGGTTGGTTTAACAGGTGGCAGCAATCTGGTTTGTTTTGGTCTGTCTGGTGTCTGAGGTTTTAAAATGATTTTCAAGGTCAATGTCACATTAAATCTAACTGTGGCAGCTCTTAAACTTTGGACTCTTAAAAATGTACTCACACCGTTATTACAGATAACAGCGGTTTTGACAAATGAGTCAAAACCTTACGTTGCGCATTGACCGATACTAGCCTCGTTGCCATTTTTTTAAACAAAATAAACTAAAATAAAACCGCCTGCTCAAGTGTAGTAACACCGTATACGTGGTATAGGTGGCCAAAAAACTATCCATAGTCCCATTTTGAGGAATTTCTTTCTCTTTCTTATTTCGATATGTCTGATCCATTGTTACGATCCATTGTGCACGACCCAGATCACGGAGCTGGGGGCTGTTTCTCGAAAGTCCCGAAACTTTCCGGGCAATTTCGGGTGTCACAATTCCCTTTGTAACTCAAGAACGGAGGGCATTTAATTCGTCAAACTTCATAGTTTTTTTTCTTTTTGTTACTTTGAAACATGTTAAAAGAGCGGCTTTCCAAAACAAGCGGTTGGCAATTTCACAGATGGCTTTTGGGCCCGAAAAGTTTTCGGGACTTCGAGAAACAAACAACCCGAGGGATTCGTTGAAATACACAAGTCCTTCTTTCGGGAAGGCGTGCATGAAAGTTACTAGGCAACTTACGCAAGGACGACGACGACAGGAAAGAGAGTGGGAGGTTTTGAATCCGGAAAGAATTTGGAATCGTGTGGACGGTCGAATCCGGATACTTTGAGCGCTGACCGCTTCTCTTGTCGCCAACTCGCACGCCTGATGGCGCATGCACGTGTTGACAATAGAAACAGAGGAGTCCTGGATAATAGAACGAATCCGGATACGCGTGGACGGGTCTAAAGGACCAAAAACAATAGCTATGTACGCCTTGCACGTGCGTTTTACATTTTGATACATTTCTTAGTCGTCCTCGCCCTGAAAATGACGTGAATTGTCGAAATATGAGGTTTTTGACGATAAATTCTGAATTTTCTGTCCAACCATCCGCACCGTTCATGCCAATTTTGTTTCTGGAACGTTGGTACACACTTTGCATGCCGAACGACCTGGAATAATCGAGAAATTATTACCATAAAGGAAATAGTATTGTAGATAATGTTCTCGTAGCCGTCGTGGTCGTTTTCTTTGCTTAAGCTCCCTATTAGAGGTTGTAGCATCACCGCGCATGCGCTTGGGCCGGGTGACGTTACGACAGTTGGAGACAAATCGGCAGATCAGTTACGACGGTAGCGGACGGATAGGATGACGACCAATCATCGTAGACAAATAGTCAATGCGTGATCTACCTACTACAGCTTAAAAAGGCACGGGACAAACAAAGCCCTCTCGTAATCAGACTAGCCGGTCTGAGTTGAGACGAAAAAAAAACTATCTATAAAAAAAGAGCAGACAACAAGCACTTACAGGAAGTTCAGTTTATCTTCCAATAAAGTTGATTTCATTTCATAGTCGTCGTCTTCTTCTTCTTCTTTTCGATCATCGCCCTCGCTGTTTGTATCGGGAAAATTAACCTTTTCCTGTTCTTTAGCTTGATCAGCGGTCGCACTGTCGAGAGTTTGAGCATCGTGGTTCGTTGAATCGTCATTTTTCATGTGCTGAAATAGATCTTGGTTCCTCGTCTCGTTCGCCTGGAACAAATAAAAGACTGTTATATACCTTGACTTTCGCTCAACAAAATGAGCATTGTGATTGGTTGATTCTTTGTCACGTGGCCCTGATCAAATTCAAATCAAAATCCGCAGTTGTTGCCCGCTCCAGATGCTTCGCTGCGACTGTTGCAGGAAAAGTCTAAATATATAACAAAGCACTTAATGTCTGGTCCCTCGGGAAACTAGTTAGTTTCGTTTTCCCTCGAGTCCTGAGGACTCTCGGGAAAACAAAACTAACTGTTTCCCTCCTCTGGACCATACATTAAGTCTATAATGTTATGTGTGATGTTCATTTTGAGCAAATTCCATCGATACAACAAATGTGAAACAGAAACTTGCTTTGTATGTCTTTAAGTCATTTAATGCTCACTGGAAATGACCTTAGAGGGAAGTACAATTTCAAAGGAGTTGTAATCTGAAGGGACCAAAAAATTACCGAAAGCGGGTTAACTACGGCAGCCAAAACGGAGCCTCTACGATGTTATCAAACCTACGCTATGCAACATCATCTTTTCATAAAGATGTCAAAATCTATTTGTATACAGCGTCGTACCTCTTGGTTTAACCCATCTCAGTATCATCCACAGTCTTCAATCTCTTATGAGTAATTTCATCCATAGAGCCCAACGCTCGGTCTGATCGGGCGCGGTTCATTTGTTTTCTTTGACGAGACTGTTGAAACAAAAGAACGTGCCTTTGAATTCAACGAACTAAAAGCTCTTCACCTTGTGCCACCACGGCAAAAAAAAAAAAAAGAAAAGATTTTAAAAGGACCTCCAACATGAAGCAATGAAATTGATTGTGCCATGGGCATACTAGGACAAAAGGGAAGGGTGATTTTCAAGTAATACTAATAACTAATAACAATAACAATAATAATAATACTAATAATAATAATAATGATAATAATAATAATAATAACAGACGTACTTAGTGCGCATTTCTAATCGTAATGCGCTTACAATAAAAAAGGGAAAGGAATGTCTAATTTATGTTTAGTATAAGAATCTAATATACAATATTAAAAAGTAAATATATAAAAAGTATATAATTATGTTCACATAATATTCATATAGTGAGCATATAATATTCATAAAATGAAACATAGTATTAATCTGAAAAGTGTTTTTTAAACATGAATGTTTTGAGCCGAGATTTAAATGTTTCTGGATCTGCATCAAGAAGATTTACATGATGGAAATAATTTGTTTCAGTAGATATGTAGAAGGAAGTAAAAAGTGTCTCAACAATTTTGTCCAGGATTGTAGATCATTGTGCGAAAGTTAAAAGCACGAAACACTGAATTTCTTGCAAAAATCGTAGACTTTGTCTGGTTTGAGCTACCTCCTTTTACTTTAACTTGTTCGAAATGTTGAGGCAGTCTCAGTAAAGTCAAAGCTGGCCAAAAACGTGTTTACCATACTCTAACTAAACCACATAAACTAAGCTCTTAATAGATGTAATGTACCTACAAAGAGCCTCTGGAAATAGTAAAAAAATTACTTTAAAACAGATCTACACCAGTCGTGAGTTAGAAATTTCGGCTCCTACGTCGGGGATCGGGAACAATGGAGTTACCATAATTGAAAATATATTTGAATCTGTGTTTTCGGGTAGGAATTACTTAGTGTTTTTGTCTCTTTTATTTTACGTCAATTTGTGTCCTCTGGCTCTCTAGCATTCTTCAACGCGAGGTAAAAGCCCAATTCCCACCATCGATAAGTTGCTTGGTATAGGTGACCATAGTGCAAAAGTTAAGACTGGTAGGCTAAACATAATTTTCTGCAAATCTATCATCGCAACGTCCTAACAAATATCTTCTAGGTCTTTAATTCCCTTCTTTCAGAATGGCAGGGGCGT
>NC_090871.1:45569077-45574077 GCF_036669935.1 Montipora foliosa | reverse complement strand
GCTATTCTTAGAGTTATTACTGGGTTGCCAGTATGGCAAACCCAGTCGGGGTCTGCGTTTCATTTGTTTGTTTTATTTGTTTTTCTTTTTTTCTTTTTTAAATTTTTCTTCCGTCTTGCCTGTCACTTCCCTGCTAAGTGGTGTCTTAGTGGTGTGCATAGAGCCTTCTGCGCGTATTTTCTTAGGATCGAGATGGTAGTGGAAAATGCATAGATTTCTCTGGTGGACACAGTAGAACGATTAACTTAACCGGCAATGGCGTCGAAAGTCATGTAACGCGAATGGCGTTTTAGTGGATCTTTGAACAAAATATACCCTTATGAAGCTCAATAATGGCAAGTCAATTGGATACTGAACAAGACAGGCGGTTGAATCTTAAAAGCGATGAGTAATGGACTTCGCCAACAATCTGTCGCCCGTCGAGCCGAAATCAAAGTGAGCTGCATTTCTAATATTTTACCAAGTGTGCTGTTATGTAAAACACTGAAACCAAATGGAAAATTCTCTGGCAAACTTATGGGTTCAACAAAGACAGAGAACGAATCGAACACCTTAAGTGGATCTGTGATCAACTCTGCGCAGTCTTCAGGTAAAGAAAATAATTCGAAATGTAACTGCCAAGAATTATTTGAAAGAAAGCTTGTCGTCTATGTTGTGCTTCGTTATTCATGGAAAAGGTTCTTCATGGAAACGGTTTGATCCTGAGATTTTAGTTTGTTGTAATATTGCGCATATTTGACATGATTGAGTTTTTTCTCTTCACGCACGTAATGAAATAGAAAGGGGTTTTTGCCTCTAATAGCAAATTTGTTGTTTGTTTCCAAAAATTGCTCGTTGGAAAAGGTGGCCTTTATGAATTCATCATGTTTTATAATGTGCGAGCTTAACTGGATAGTTTTTATGGCAATAGTAAAGCATTTTCGTGTCAAAATGAGGTTAGCGTCTTCCTGTTTTGCTAACTTAATTAAATATAAATATACATTCTGCCTCGTGAGTTTGTTATTCTCGTTAACCAGCAATGGCGTCGAAAGTCATTGCAACGCGAATGGCGTTCTAGTGCATCTTATGTTGTTTGTTTCAATAAAATGTTTCGCTGGAAAAGGATTCTGTGATATTTTCTGCCTTTCTGAATTATAATATTATGTTGTGTATTGAATTTTCGAGCTTAAGGTTGAAATGTGATACGGGAGGATATTTTTAGTATTGCCCTGTAAGCACGAAAGGTTCACGAAAATAAACAGGTCTGTTGGAAGCGGGCTTGAGTTTCAACAAAATGAGCCCCAAAATCAGCAAAAAATTGTGACGCCGATGAATAATAAAGTAGCTGCTATTTCCAAAATGATGGAATTACCTGGTGATAAATAACCTGGTCTTGGAGAGTAAATTTTGACTTTGCAGAAACAATGGTCAACCTTAAGAGTTTGGGCGATTGTGATCTTTGTTTTGAATTGGCTCATTTATTGTCAAACTTTATAACACTTGACAGAAAAAGAATCTTACGAAAACCCGGTATCTTGCCACCATTTGACACAGACGCTTCACTGTTTGGCGAGTAAACATGCCGCGGTAACTTAATCACGGCGTCCGCTGAATTCCGACGATGTCACTTTCGATTTTGCGATTTATTTGCGCAGCCAATAACAAAATTGAACGTAGCAAAAATCTCCCAAAATGTTTGTCGCGGATCGTAACTTTTTATATTCTATATGGACGGTTCAAAATTAATGTTGTTTTCATGTCGTAAATATGTTATTCTCGAGCGACCGTCCTGGAAACTTCCTTCTGCTCTTTCTAAAAACTATTTATCAATATTTATTTACTTTTGCATCAATATTTGTTTTTGCATAAAGCAAGCTAACAAAATCTGTACCTTGCTGAGTTCGCATTTGTTTGCGTTAATAGTATTTTCGGTCCAATGCTTCTGTTTGACGAAGGGGTATATGTTTTAAGTAACCCATCCAGATACTAACCTCGCCGGACAGGGTTAACTTTAGTAAACTTTAGTAAACTTTAGCAGTACAAAGCTGTCAGATGCTCAGAGGGCACGCATAAACTTGTAGTAAAAAGAAGTAGTGAGGGAGCTTGAAAATTATTAGAAGCCAATGTTTCTCGCTTCCCATTTATTTTCTTCAATCTTTCTGGGTTCAGTACTTTGCTAGTAACCACATGTCTTCTCAGGCTATTTATCCAAGACTTATACCATGGCACTACAATACCAAAACAATATCGTGCACTGTTAGGGCTACATATTACGCAAGGACAGATCTGTTTCGTCGTACGAACGTGTGAGAACCTGTGAGCCAAAGGGCCTCTGCTGGTGTGACTTCTGGCTGACCCCTTGAATGGTCTTAATGACCCCCCTCCCCCAACTTGAAAAAAATTGTCTGGAACGGTGCACATACCACAGGCAACCCAGTGTACCCTCACGGAGGGTCTAGTTTTCATAGAGTTACGTCGTAGAGTTAGAGGTAAGTTTCCAAAATCCTGAATTCAAGATTTTGGAAACTTAACTCTAACTCTGAAGTCATAACTCTGTGAAAATAACTCTATTGCTACTCAACCTCAATAATTGTCACCGTAAGAACTAGTTTTTGGGGATGGCTAAAAATTGAGCGTTTGGGAATAGTAGTCTCAAGGCATTCTGTCAATCAGAACTTTGGACGGGTGAAAAAAATTTCGAGATGTGAAGAACTCAATAGGGCCCTAATTACCTCTTGGTAAACTCAGGTTCAGTCAAGCGGGAACAACAAATGAAGATATTATTCAAATTTGGATCCATTGCGACGTGTCGAGACATGCAAAAGCGTTTCATTTCTCATTTCAGTAAGCTGATCGTTCACAATGTAAAAGCGTTCGGCTTTTAGGCGCCCGCAAACGAGGAAACAACGTTGCGGAAGGAAATGTTTCCCTGTTTGCGGCCCCAGGAAACATTTGTTGCGAAAGCAAAATTTGCTTCCCGGGAATCAAAAATGTTTCTGAATTTGTTCAGAAACGTTTTGCTTCGATTCCTCGGTAAATGTTTCCTCGTCTGCGGGCGCCTTTACGGGTCTCTAAATACTGATAACTGACAATGGTCGTACCGTAACTTTTAAATTTCAACCGAAGGCAAAGCTGGTTGTTGACAATGTATTCCGTGAAGAGCTTGATAGACAAGAAACCGTATACACTGTTACATAGACTGTATTCATAATTGCGGGAAACAAATTATTTTTTGTCTTTATGCTGGGGATTAGCATATGTCGTTATGGCGTCCGGCCACGTGTGAGAGGGCTCTGTCGTCTTACGGCGCTAAGATAACTATGGCTAAAATTGGACAGGTAAAGGACCTTCTAAATTAAAGAAGGAACTTGAACCGCTTCATTCTAAATTGGAGACTATGTCTACTGAGTTCAGTGAATTAAGAGCATCAGTTCAACTTTTCTCGGACAAGTATGACGATCTATTGAAACAAATCAAGCAGTCGAACGAAAAACTTCATCAACAGAGGACAGACTTGAGTAAGACCAACTCCGAAGTAAATAACATCAAGAAAGATCTTATGAGCATGGAAGAGCGAATAGCAAATACCTCCTATGAGATTGAAGAAGTTGGTCAATACCTTAGAAGGGATTGTTTGGAAATATCGGGAATCAAGGCGACGAGCGACTGTTCAGCCGAATCCATTGTTCAATCAGTTGGCAAAGCTATTGATGTTTCAGTTAACGAACCAGATATTTCTATTGCGCACCCTATACCGTTTTACAATGCTGCTGCTCCACCAAAAATAATCGTGAAATTTACCCGGCGAAGTGTGAGAAATACCTTCTATTCCAATCGGAGGAAACTGGCTAACAAGAAAGCAAGAGACCTCCCTGACCTTGACCTCGAGTCTGACGCTAACATCTTTATGAATCCCTCACGCCGTATAAGAAAAAAATATTTGGTACTGTAAATAAAGAAAAAAAGCGTTTGAAGTGGAAATTTATATGGACTTTCAATGGAAGAATTTTCATCAGGAACAACGAACATTCACCAGTAGTCATGTTTGATACGGAAGACGATCTTAAAAGATTTCAAGATGAACACCCTCGCACCCATTAGTCGTTAGTCAGGTCGACTACTTTACTTGGGTAAGAACGGAATTGCTATTAGTAATAATAATAACAACGTTGTTATTGCATCTAGCGACAAATATTAATTTGTCATGTATACTTTATTTAGAAATATGTTCTAAACCCTTAAATGGCTACAAGCTTTAATGCTTTATGTGAACTCCCATTTCTTGATCTGCATCACCAAGAATTCGTTCGAGCTACGGGAGCATGGGTTCATCACACTCCAACTTCTTTATTAAATTCCAAGGATCTTTTCCAGGATACAATTGAAAGTCCAGAAAAAAATGATGACCTACAGGGTATTTCTCACGAAAATTACTAAGAGTCAAAATACTACACTTTCAAACAATCAGAGACTCTTTTTCAAAAAGCCAAAAGGAAAAATGGATTTTCTATGCTCCATTTAAATATGCGTAGTTTACCTAAAAACCTATCATTACTGGAGGACTTTATTACCACGGTTGAAGAAGCCCCTGAAATCATTGCTATCTCTGAAACGAAGTTAAAAGAAAACAACATACACAACATTAGCATTCCGGGTTATTCATTTATAAATACTAACTCCAGAACTGCAGCTGGAGGTGTTGCCATTTATATTGCTAATGAATTAGATTTTTTTCGAAGGCGTGATATAAAACTATCGGGAGACAACATTGAGTCGTGCTGGGTTGAAATTAGGCGTGAAAAACTTAAGAACGTCGTGATCGGATGCATTTATCATTTATTTATTAAATGATCGTCAGCATTTCCTTGAATCCCTAAGGGAACAGTTAGAAAACCTAAACAATAAAGGTAAAGAGGTCTTCATTTTAGGTGACATTAATATAGACTTTTTAAAATACAACGATGACAACCAAACCTCTGAATACTTAGATATGTTACTCGATCAGCGATTTATGCCACTTA
>NC_090871.1:45559077-45564077 GCF_036669935.1 Montipora foliosa | reverse complement strand
GTGGCAGCCAGAGGTGCCATAGTATGCTCTAGGGTTCGACGTTATTGAGCTTCGCATCTGTACTTTGCGACGAAGGCTAGCGAGATTATTGTTATTATTATTATTATTATTATTGTTGTTGTTGTTATTATTATCATTATCATTATTATTATTATTATTATTATCATTATTATTATCATTATTATTATCATCATCATCATCATCATTATTATTATTATTTCATTACTTCTGGAAGTCTAAGGCTTCTGTAGCAAGACATCACAAGCACTGTACTAACTAAAGAGATAACAAATCAAAGAAATCAAATACTGGTTTTTCATGAGAGGGGAAACCGTCGCAGCGCTCGAGCAACAACCTCGTGTAGCAGAATAGAGATGAAACACTTATTTTAAAAAGAAAAATAAATTTTGCGAGGCGAGCTTTGGTAAAGGCGCCCGCAAACGAAGAAGCAATATTGCGGAAACATTGTTGCGGAACAACATTGTCTCGTACTATTGAACAACATGCACTGTGCCGTTTTCATAGAAACTTGAGATCACAAAAGAAACAATAGCTAAAGAATTTTTCTGCTTCCTTTCTTTTTGTTTTTAAGACATTTTTAAATGAAAAAATTGAGTAATATATAGATTTGGCCAAGCCTAAGAGCGGAGCTCCCTGGTTATTTGTTCTTACTGCCTGGAGGGTTAGTGAAGATAAAAGGTTTCAAATTTCCCGCGTTTTAATTGATGTTTTCAGTTGCTGCTTTAATAATTAAATCATTTTCTGTGCTTCCTTCTATAAAACAATACATTGCCTAACTAGTGAATTCCGCATCAATCACAAAGCCATGAGTACGATATCAGTTTTTCGAGTGAAATTTATTTTGGAATTAAGAAGTTTGGCAATAAATTTTTCTTGAAATGGATGAGTTTTAAAAGAAAACAAACACACACCCTCAGCGAGCGAATGGAAAAGGAAAAAAGCCATTTCAGAGTCAACTGTCAATAGCCAGCGAATAGGAATCACACCAAAATTAGAAGCCATAAAAAAAAAGTTTTTTAGTTCAAGGTCAAAGAAGAGTTTTATTGATGTACTTTATTCCACTTTATCTCTGAAAACGAGATCATTCACATTTTGACGTATTTCATTGAAACACACTAGGTTGGCTTGGAAGAAGAATCGGCAAAATACAGCAATGCAACCAAGGAAGGACGAACTTCAAACAAGATCCACTCCAACACTTAAATAACGTTTAGGTGCTTTAAACCTTCTGAAAACACAAGCTAGTGAGATTTCCCCCTAATTTTGCGACAAATCATTGCGATTACGTGTTTATAACATAAGGGCAAAATTTTCTTGTCACTGTCGAAGCACAACGAAAACCAGTCAGGCAAATGGATTAAAAAAGCACTTGGTCGCTGACGTCATGGCTATAAAACCAAGATTCTCGCATCGATGGGTTACCATATTTTCTTAACAATGGTGCTCCGCGTCATCAAATAAACAATGGTATCGTACGGTGTGGCAACCTGTGAAATGATATATGAAATGAATCGTAAGCGGAGCTCCGCGCGCGCGAAGCACCATTGTTAAGAAAATATGGTAATCCATCGATGCGAGAAATCTTGGTTTTATAGCCATGACGTCATCGAACGTCCGTCCGTACGTCCAGTCCTCCATGTGTGCCAATGTGACCAGTATCAAGCTAGTTTACAGCATACATCTTTGATATTGGACATCCACGTTTTGATCAATTGACACCAGTCAAAACAAGGTATCCGCTGACCAGTATCACGTGACCATATCGCGGGCTCAAGCTTAGAGCTCATCGAGGTCAGCTTTTTCTTGAAGTTGACCGCTGACTAGGTATTGGTTTTTGATTGGATTGCAAGCTCAACCCAGGTTAACTCACCTAAACATAAACGAGGCTTAATTTTTCGCGCGCTTTCTGCTTTTTTGCTGGTTTCAATCCAGTTTGACATATCATGATATCTGTGGTCCACACTGGTGGCTACGCAATTATTCACGTTAAGCTTCGAAGGGATATAAACTTAAAGTTAAGTGTTTATTTTTAATTTGCCTAGAGCAGCTTTTTTTTCCTGTATTGCAAATTTTGGCATATCTTTAGAAGCTCTGATAAGGTTATATGATATATGATATGCCTGGAGGACCTATGTCTAGAACAGAAACGAAAGGAGAGCGAAAGAGAACGACAACGACAAAACAGAATACCGTACCAGTAATAAATAGCTCATACTTAGTGAAGAAGTTACTCCACAAATTCTTTCTTTGGGCACTAAACCGTTTTGTTATTTTTACGGATGTGTTATTTAAAGTGGATGCGTATTTTTAAAAGGTGGTTTAATCGATAATCGATTTTTTATTGTCAACTGGACTTAAGTAACAATTACCTGCACTCTTTTGGACATAAAGAAAAAGTTGATTTGTTTGTTTGTTTTGCTCTAAATTGCGAGCAAACAAGTGCTTTTTTAATCCGTTTGCCCAACTGGTTTTCGTTGTGCCTCGACAGTGACAAGAAAATTTTGTCTTTACGGTTATAAACACGCAATCGCAATGATTTCTCACAAAATTAGAGGAAAATCTCACTAGCGTGTGTTTTCAGAGGTTTGTTTAAAGCACCTAAACGTTATTTAAGTGTTGGAGCGGATCTTGTTTGAAGTTCGTCCTTTCTTGGTTGCATTGCCATATTTTGCCGATTCTTGTTCCGAGCCAACCTGGCTTGCTTCAATGAAATACATCAAAATGTGAATGATCTCGTTTTCAGAGATAAGTGGAATAAAGTACATCAGTAAAACTCTTCTTTGAATTTGAAATGACAAAGTTTTTTTTAATGGCTTCTAATCTTAGCGTGAGTTGACTCTGAAATGACTTTTTTCCTTTTCTATTCGCTCGCTGAGAGTGTGTTTGTTTGTTTTTTTAAACCTCATACGGTTCAAGAAAAATTTATTGCCAAACTGGTGAATTCTAAAGTAAATTTCACTTGAAAAACCGATATCGTACTCGTCGCTTCGTGATACCGCAAAATTTACCGTTGAAATCACTAGTTAGGCAATGAAGTTTCTATAGAGGAAAGGAAAGAAAATGATTTAGTTATTATAGCAGCAACAGAAAGATCAAAACGCGGACAATTCGAAACCTTTTATGTTCAGTAACCCTAAAGGCAGTAAGAATAAATAACCAGGAAGCTCCGCTTTTAGGATTGGCTAAATCTACATATTAAATTGAAATGCGGATATGAAATCAAGTAAAGCCTTGATCCTCGCAGTTATGAACGCAATTTTAACAATTGCGGGCAGAAGCCTGAAAATTTCAGGACTTTAACGGAGTTTCATCGTTGATTCATTCATCACTGGCGGGAACATTATATAATTAGAACCCACAAATGACCAACTCCCAACGTCAGTGGCTTTATAGCTCAGTTGGTTAGAGCGTCGTACCGGTACCAAGAGGTCACGGGTTCAAGGTCATGATGATGCCAATACCGTTGTCTATAAGAGTACACACAAAGCTGAACCATATACCACACCACAATATTCAACGCCGAAGAAAGTGTTTATTTCAGAGAGTGACCAAAATCACGACACAAAGAAAGAGCAAGGGTTGTCGAAAAAGCGAGATCGAAATCCTTTAACATTATCTTTTACTATGTTTCCATAAAATTGTAAGGATAATAGAATATATCGAATGTGCACAACTTTTTTTCTAATATTTAATTATTAATTAACCATTTAATTATTTAATTATTAAATGTGAGTCTCATCGGACTCTTACAGATGTAGAGATAACAACATGTCTGTTTTGCGCAAGGAAAAAAACATTTTCAACAAAATTTCCTCCAAAATAATTTAGGAGTGTGCCCAAGAGGATGGCAGCTTATCAATGGCTCGTGCTACGAAGTTTCATCAACGTCCGCGAATTGGACTGCAGCAAAGTCAGCTTGCGAAGCAATGGGATCAAGTCTTGCCATGCTGAAAACGGATGCCGAGCAACAAGCAGTTTGGCGCGCAGTGGGGAAAAAAGTGTGGATTGGTTTGCACAGGAATCCCAAGAACAGCTCGCAATGGCTTTGGATCGACGGATCACAAGTTACTGACACTAACTGGTATACAGGAGAACCTAACAACGCCGGAGGATATGAGGCGTGTGGAGAGATGTATTCTTCTTCACGTCGAGGGAAATGGAACGATTTGAGGTGCAGTTACTTTCAGCTTTACCTTTGTGAAGCCAACGGTAAGGGGACTATATAGAGATTACTTCATGGAAAATGCGCGAGAAAGATTTTTATTCACGAGTTGAGTAGTATCAGAAAACGAACGAGTGAGCGCAGCGAACGAGTGAGTTTTCTGATTCGAAACAACGAGTGAATAAAAATCTTACAAAGCATTTTCCATGCTGTAATGTGTTTATTTCATAGGTACTGAGGTTACTGATTTCGTGGTAGTGTTTGATAGACAAATTTATTTTGCACAAATGGAGTGGGGCGATGGAAGCAATAAACAATGGTTTAAAATCGCCCAACCGACAATTTATTTAATAAAACACTTCTGTGTATTTTTTTAGTTAATCGCTTGTCAAAGCTACCGGCGCTTTGGGTTTCTTTCCCTTTCGTTGCTTCTTTAGTTGTTTTTGTTTGGACTAAAGAACTTCTCTAGTTTTCTCAAATACCAGGTCGATTTTTATGCTTGCGGAATAGCCCTTTTTCTTCAGTTGTCGTTCCAAGCTAGCCACTAAACTTCGAAGGAAAGGAGGCTCGTATTCATTGCCGTCTTTAGTGCGGACGGAGATGATAAATTGATTGATGTATTCGGTATTCATTCAGCTCAACCTATGGAATAACTTCCATTTTCCTGTCTTCGACCTTCGTTTTCAAAAGTCGTTTAAGAAATCGTACATCTCGTTCAGATTTTTGAGCTCTTTTGTTCTAAAATAAATTCCTCAACTGTGCAAACAGAAGCAAACCATCCCTCGGCCATTTTTCAAAGCGCGCGGATTTTGTGCAA
>NC_090871.1:45541577-45549077 GCF_036669935.1 Montipora foliosa | reverse complement strand
CTATAGAAGATCAACTGTTCATGTGGTTGTGTAAGGTCAAGCTAGGCTTATTTGATCAAGATTTGGCTGTCAGATTCAATGTGTCAATTTCTACTGTAAGTAGAATGATTATAACCTGGTCAAACTTCCTTTATTTTACAATGGGATGTTTACCACTATGGTCGAGTAGATCACAGATTAGAAAAACAATGCCAAGTAGTTTTAAAGATAGTTTCAGCAATGTGCGTGTGATCATAGATTGCACAGAAATGAAGGTTCAGACACCTTCCTCTCTTGTGCTTCATTCTGAGTTTTACTCTAGTTACAAAAGTGCAACCACCTTCAAAGGTCTTGTTGGTATTACCCCCAGTGGTGCAGTGTCATTCATCTCCAAACTCTACACGGGATCTATAAGTGACAGGGAGATAGTGAAAAGGTGTGGAATTTTAAAGCTGTTAGAGGATGGAGATGGGGTTATGGCAGACAAAGGTTTCACTATAGAAGACCTTTTATCTCCTTTAAACTGTTCTCTCAACATTCCACCATTTCTGAGTGAAAAGGTTCAGTTTTCCAAGGAAGATGTAGAAAGGACTCAAAAAATAGCGAAGCTAAGGATCCATGTAGAGAGGGCAATTCGTAGAGTCAAGGAAAACCATTTATTTGATGCTGTACTTCCACTGTCATTAGCCTCTTCAATTAATCAAATATGGTCGGTCTGTTGTATGCTATCAAACTTTAAAGGACCTCTATTTTAAAATGATAGCAATTAATTTGAATACATTTACAAATAAAAATGAGGTTTTATCAGTGGTGTGACATTTACAATGATGGAAGATAATAGTTGTAATAAAACAGAGTTAGCTTATTGTACATGTCGGCAAAGAACTCTTCATCAAAGGTAAATGGTTTCAATGTGCCAATCATTCTTACAAAATACCATGAAGTCACACCATTTGAGCCCGGTGATGGCCATCTGCCCCATTACCTGAAAGTAATACTCATGGGTTTTCTTTAGTTTGAGTTGACCATTAACAATCTTTAAATACTTGGCATCTCTGCATGACTCACACTGGGGACACTTAATTTCAAGCAATCCAAATACCTCATTGCGTGTTGGGTCATAGACAAGAAAATCAGGGTTTGCTCCTAAAAAGGGACAGCCTGGATTAATAACAAATCCTGTTCGGTATACATTGACAAACCTGGTGTTGACATATGACTGTGCTGCCTCACTTTCATGTTCAAGGCCATGCTTCATGGCAGCAGTCTGAACAGTTTTCTTTTTAAGCTGAGTTACCAGACCCTCATAATCACTTTTTCTTGAACAAATTTGCTTAAATTTTGAGGCAGTGAGCCGCCGCTTTCTCAGCTCATGCCAAAATGGATTTTGAGATTGGTCTTTTGTTTCCCGCTCAACGTTGCATGCCTGCTCTAATGATACCTTTAATGAATCAAGTACATTAGCCTGTGAGCGTGGAAGAACATGGCTACATAAGGGATCAAGCAGCTTTGCTGGTAGGACAGGTAGGGTATCCCTCTGATCTATGGATAAAAACTTACTGTTTTCCCTAATAGTAGGTTGTTGATAAGACACAACACATCCCTTCGGTACAGTGCCATAGTTGCACTCGACATACTCTAATTCACCCTCGCTAAACAATGTAGCAAACTGTGTTTCTTTGTAGTCAGTTTTAGCCCTTGCTAGAAATTCCCTTATAAATTCTGGGTTGGGGTAGTTTTGTATAGGGTTATACAAATTACTCTCTACACCATCTATGGCACGCTTCTTACATTTAGGACCTCCCTCTGATTTTAATTCGGGTTTTCTAACAATAAGATTATCAACAGCTTCAGGATGGATTCCAGCTGAACGGGGCTTGTGCCATTCCTGTGGCATAGATGTCTTGGATGGTACCTCTGGGACAGCATCAATTTTAAGGAGGCTGTAATGGGCTGCCTGGTATATCAGTGCCACCTTATGGTTACATATTCCCTGCCCAGCCTTACATGAGCAGGAATGATCCACCACTTCCTCATTGTAAAACGACATCTTTGAAAATAAATGAAACAGAAGTTTTTAAGCTTATAATCATTATTTTGGAAATAAGGTAACAAAGGACAACAAAGCAGGAAATAAAGAAAAAATTATTTACTTTAATTTATTATTTTGTAATGAATAGTGTACATTCTTGTTCATACAGATATAGGGCAAAAAGGAATAATTCAAGGTTATTTGAATTAACTTTGAGAACTTTCACAATATTCAGTAAAATGTCAACTGCCCCATGCACTTAAGTTACTTAAATTTAGCATTCAGCTAAAAAACAACCATACAACTAACCCATAAGTAGTGTGGCTCTTCATTTTTCCTTAACGACTTGAAACATCTTGCTCTGATAAAAACAGTGTCATCTTCTTCTCTTTTACCAACTTAATGAACAATCATACCAGTAGGTAAGTACCTGCTTAGAAACTCCACGCCCGGCTTTGCAAGCTTGCCCATAACAGCAAACACGGCAGAAATGAACGATTTACCTTCATAATCTTTAATAAATCCTTCGCAGAAAAACTTATAGCCTTTAACAATGCCACTCTGGGGTGCTTTGTTGAGCCTAACAAAAGTATCGACGTCTTTCATCGTCAACTCAGGGTTATCTTTCAACAATCTGGTCCATTCGATCGGCAAGACACTGCTGGCATTGGCAGCCATCTTGAATGTTTGCGCGGTTAGCCTCGCTTTCAATCAAATATGGCGGACGCATGAGAAGAGAGAATTGCCTCCTGGATGAGCTCTAAACTCAACCTCGTTTCCAGGATCTTCTCGGCTTTCAATATGGCGGCGGGTCTTGAGAAGACCCTGGCACACAGCAGATCACGTGATCAAATTTTGTCCATCGAGGATGGACAAATATGCAAATTTTTTCAAAATGGCGGCAAGGAATAAGGTGAGAGAAATCTGGGTACGGCAACTGCCAACAAACAAAATGGAGTACGAAGGGGGAACCCAAAGCTGTAAAATTTGATGTAAGAAACCAAAAATACGGATGGATGAATGCACGAGCAACGAGAATGCGGTAGATGACAGAGAAATCTTGCTTTTCTTTTCATTTCATGTTACTTTAAACCAATTTAATTTTATAGACGGCTATTATTTCTCGGGGCTATGATTTTTAAACAGTTTGGAAACAGCCATTGCACACAGTTTCACCCGTAACATCACAGACATTTGATTACCGTAAAATCCAGTGAGCTAAGGTTTAATGAAAGCCTTGGTTCTAGCTATTTAGTCACGGAGGTGTGCTCGCTGTCTTTCGTAATGTATAGTTTATATTGCATGTTTATTTTCAATCAATTAAACCTAATTATCATTAATTTTTCATACACTTGAATGATTATCTGATTTCTTATCGGTGTATATGAGCCTTCTGACAACGACTTTCCCCAGTATATATTGACCCAAAGCTATTGACTGCACGTGCAAGTATTGTCATGTCAGTGTAAAATCAGTATTTTAATTGTCTTCTGATTGCCAACAGCGAACCACAGCATGTTTAGTGCCCACATTCTTCAACTTGGTATTGTAAATATATTTTGTGGTAAAGTTGACATAATGAAGCCAATGTACATTGTTGAACATGCTATTCCATAGGATTAGCAATCTGCTTCTTGCACTTTTCAAGCTATGAAAAGAACTTTTCCATGTCTTCTCCTACCAGTGAAGACAATGTGATGTCTTGGAATGCTGCTCATGAAATCTGTTGAACCTAATTAAAAAAGGGCACAATTTGTGCAAGTCCTAAACATAAGTATCTCATCATCTTTAGCAGTTCTTGTCGAATGAGCCCAGGGTTAGGGGTGGATCTTTGCTGTTTTATCAAACTGGCTTTTAATCTCCTCTGTTTTGGAGGCAGTGACAATGGCACGGTTTGTTTTATTTGCCTCCATTCCTTAAACTACATTTTTGTTTCGTTTCATTTACTCAGAAACGAATTGTATCTATTTAGACTTCAGGGTGAACTATTTACACAATGAAGTAGAGTGGCCATTCAAAACAGAGTTTGTAATTGAACATCTAAACATCTATGAGACGTAAAAACAAACATGTGAACATGTGAACCTGAAGTATAGCAAATCATAATGCTGACAAGCATGAAGGTGAACGAAATGGGTCATAAATATGAAGTTTTCGCTATCTGAATGATTTTCGGTTACATTAAAGGGATATATTGTTGAAAAATCCAAAGCTATCGCTCTTCGTGGTAATAAGTAATGTAAACAATCTTCCCACTGGTAAGTTGTAGTTACTGTAGTAAATTGGGTTTTCCAGGAACCAGTTATTTTAAAGCTAGTACTGGTAACTTCCTAGGTTCACATGTACCACAAGTAATGGAAGATTCACAGAAAATGGAAAAATTAGGTATTTGTAGACAAGGATCATTATGTTCTTCTCTTTAATGGTTAATATTCCTTGACAGGCTTCTAACCGTTCAGAGAGTTTGCGTCCACATTTTTGTCCTTCTTTGTTGAGAGTTTCAATAGACGAAGCGAAATATATATGACCGACCAAGTGACCCACAATTTACAGTATTTTATCTTTTCTCCTGCCCTTACCATTCCAGAAACAAAACACTATTTCTTTTTGTGAAATAGTTTCTTGTTGCTGGTGAAGTTGCAAATTTCCTGTGCTTTGTCACCTTCAATTTTATTTCCCAATCCCCCTGTCCAGTCCGCAATCTTCCCCCAAATCACTCGATGTACCACATCTTCAGATAGTAATTAAAGTGCCACAACTTGAGCAATGCTAGAGAATATTTTGAAAGCATGTTTTGAAAACGAATAATTCAACTTAAATTATTGGAGTACAAGAAAACTCACAGGAGTGTGATGCTAAAAAAGTAATGTGTACAAAATTAAAGAATACTGTTTAATATACATATTTATATTTTTAAATCAGAAGAGGCAAAAATTGAAGTCACTAGCGAATTGACAGGTCAATAAGACTATAATGATAAGCCTTACAATTATTTTCAAGAATAATAATTATTGATAAGACTTCACAATCTTAAATAACTCTCTTGGAAAATTACAAGATGACATGCACTTTGTTTGGGGTGAGGAGATTAATATTTTTTATTAATGAAAGTAAAAGGCAACGATGAAAACCGACCGAGCTAGATCTCTCTGTGCACCATGCACTAGCTGAAGAGTGTGGAAGAGATAGGAAAGAATATGGATTACTGCAGCTGCAGGTCTATTGAAATAAAACACAGGTCAATTTCCACAGGTGAGTGTACATGTCACCGTGCTGCAGACAAATAAACAACACCAAAAGTGTCTGCTAGCGCTAATCACTCAACAAAAATATTGTTTCAGGTCTCGGGGAAACTTTTGGCTTAGTTGTTGATTATTGGGGCAGCGACCTCTAGTCTTGACCTGTATTTAACAGACCCGCCTTCATTGCAGCTGTCACACGAGTCAACAGAACCACATACAACTGCTAAATCAACCACATCAATAATCTATGAACCCTGTTGCACAATTTTATAATTTGTAACACAATCTGAAATGGTGAAAACATTGAACAACAGTAACAATACTCGCGTCACGGAATTACAATTATGAGACGCCAAAATAAACCAAAACGTAAAGGTACGTACGAAATAAAATCACTTAATTACCGTTACGTCTTTCAAACACCATTATATCCTTCTATATTATAGAGCGATCGCTATGCTAGAGGTCGTGAAAAGCCAACGTAAATTTAATTGGAATCGAGGCCTGATGTAGATCATCGTACAACGTGAAAAAACGGTGAATTATTTTTGACTGTTATGCTTGTTAATTTGCAGCTGCTTCTTACGGAACAGTTACAATTTTGAAAATGATTTAAACACGAATTCTGTTCTTCTTCTGGCTCTCCTCACTAGCCGCCATCTTTCTTTCGATATTAAACCAATCAGAGTTCATGTGAGAAAAGCACCAATTAGCGATCTTTTTAGTTCACTGTGTGCCAGGGTCTTCTCAAGACCCGCCGCCATATTGAAAGCCGAGAAGACCCTGGGAACGAGGTTGCTCTAAACTTGAGCCCGTGATATGGTTACGTGTACTGGTTACATTGGCATACATGAAGGGGCGGACGGACGTACGTACGTACGTACGTTGTACGTACGTACGGACGTTCATGACGTCACGGCCAAATTTTCTCACATCGATGGGTTACCATATTTTCTTAAGTATGGTGCTCCGCGCGCGCGCGGAGCTCCACTATTAAATGTGAGTCTCATTTTCGCAAGGAAAAAAACATTTTCAACAAAATTTCCTCCAAAATAATTTAGGAGTGTGCCCAAGAGGATGGCAGCTTATCAATGGCTCGTGCTACGAAGTTTCATCAACGTCCGCGAATTGGACTGCAGCAAAGTCAGCTTGCGAAGCAATGGGATCAAGTCTTGCCATGCTGAAAACGCATGCCGAGCAACAAGCAGTTTGGCGCGCAGTGGGGAAAAAAGTGTGGATTGGTTTGCACAGGAATCCCAAGAACAGCTCGCAATGGCTTTGGAACGACGGATCACAAGTTACTGACACTAACTGGTATGCAGGAGAACCTAACAACTTCGGAGGATATGAGGGGTGTGGAGAGATGTTTTCTTCTTCATATCAAGGGAAATGGAACGATTTGAGCTGCAGTTACTTTCAGCTTTACCTTTGTGAAGCCAACGGTGAGAGGACTATATAGAGATTACTTCATGGAAAATGCGTGAGAAAGATTTTTATTCACGCGTTGAGTAGTATCAGAAAACGAACGAGTGAGCGCAGCGAACGAGTGAGTTTTCTGATTCGGAACAACGAGTGAATAAAAATCTTACAAAGAATTTTCCATGCTGTAATGTGTTTATTTTATAGGTACTGAGGTTATTTTCGTGGTAGTGTTTGATAGACAAATTTATTTTGCACAAATGGAGTGGGGCGATGGAAGCAATAAACAATGGTTTAAAATCGCCCAACCGACAATTTATTTAATAAAACACTTCTGTGTATTTTTTTAGTTAATCGCTTGTCAAAGCTACCGGCGCTTTGGGTTTCTTTCCCTTTCGTTGCTTCTTTAGTTGTTTTTGTTTGGACTAAAGAACCTCTCTAGTTTTCTCAAATACCAGGTCGATTTTTATGCTTGCGGAATAGCCCTTTTTCTTCAGTTGTCGTTCCAAGCTAGCCACTAAACTTCGAAGGAAAGGAGGCTCGTATTCATTGCCGTCTTTAGTGCGGATGGAGATGATAAATTGATTGATGTATTCGGTATTCATTCAGCTCAACCTATGGAATAACTTCCATTTTCCTGTCTTCGACCTTCGTTTTCAAAAGTCGTTTAAGAAATCGTACATCTCGTTCAGATTTTTGAGCTCTTTTGTTCTAAAATAAATTCCTCAACTGTGCAAACAGAAGCAAACCATCCCTCGGCCATTTTTCAAAGCGCGCGGATTTTGTGCAACGGCTGTCGGATGACGTTCCATTCGATACGTTTATTCA
>NC_090871.1:45496577-45521577 GCF_036669935.1 Montipora foliosa | reverse complement strand
GTGTCTTTTTGAAATCAAGGCTTAAAACGTGGGTGACTTAGTGTTTTCCAAAGAAAAATATGAATTGATTTTTTGGTCACAGGGGCACTTTAAAGACGGTGCCTTTAACGCATTCGTTAAAAGCAGAGCCTTTAACATTGTATAGAGGCCACCCTTGAAAAATTCCTTAAAAGCGCTTGCAGGGCCTTTAGCTTTCCGTAAAAACTACGCTTTTAATATTTCTAAAAAGCATGGATCTTTAATGTTTCTTACTAAAATCACGGCCTTTAATCTTTAAAGGTCACGCTTTAAACATTCCTCAAAGGCCACGCTTTTAACATTGTTTAAAGACCAGTGCCACGCTCTTAACAGTTCTTCACTGCACGGCATTTGACAATCATTAAAGACAGCACCTTTCACAATCCTTAAAGGCAGCGCCATTAACATTTCTTAAAGGTCACACCTACGAATGATCCAGTCACACTTTTAACATTTCTTAAAGGCAGCGCCTTTAACATTTTTTAAAGTCTTAAAGGCTACGCTTTTAATATTTCTGAGTTAAGGGCAGCGCCTTTAACATTTCTTAAAGGTCACGCTTTTAACATTTCTTAAAGGCGACGCTTTTAACATTTCTTAAAGGCGACGCTTTTAACATTTCTTAAAGGCAGCGCCTTTAACATTCCTTAAAGGCAGCACCTTTAACAACCGTTATAGGTGACGCTTTTAGCATTTCTTGAAGGCAGCGCCTTTAACATTCCTTAAAGGTCACGCTTTTAATATTTCTTAAAGGCGACGCTTTTAACATTTCTTAAAGGCAGCACCTTTAACAACCCTTAGAGGTTACGCTTTTAACATTTCTTGAAGGCAGCGCCTTTAATATTCATTCCTTAAAGGTCACGCTTTTAGAATTTCTTAAAGGCGACCCCTATAACATTTCCTAAAGGCGACGCTTTTAACATTTCTTAAAGGCGACGCTTTTAACATTTCTTAAAGGCAGCGCCTTTAACATTCCTTAAAGGCAGCACCTTTAACAACCCTTATAGGTGACGCTTTTAGCATTTCTTGAAGGCAGCGCCTTTAACATTCCTTAAAGGTCACGCTTTTAATATTTCTTAAAGGCGACGCTTTTAACATTTCTTAAAGGCAGCACCTTTAACAACCCTTAGAGGTTACGCTTTTAACATTTCTTGAAGGCAGCGCCTTTAATATTCATTCCTTAAAGGTCACGCTTTTAGAATTTCTTAAAGGCGACCCCTATAACATTTCTTAAAGGCGACGCTTTTAACATTTCTTAAAGGCAGCACCTTTAACAACCCTTATAGGTGACGCTTTTAACATTTCTTGAAGGCAGTGCCTTTAACATTCCTTAAAGGTCACGCTTTTAACATTAGGGAGCTTACGAAATGACGACGCCGACGGCAACGACGACGCTACAAAACAATAGGTTTAGTGAGCAAAAACAATGGCTCTGCACGCTCTGCACGTGCGTTTTACATTTTGGTACATTTCTTGGCCGTCATCTCCTAAATGACGACTGAAATGACCAAATTCAAGGTTCATTGGAGGACGTTAGCCCATGACGATGAATTTTCTCTCCCTACGCTTCCAACCCATTCCTACCAATTTAATTCCTCGACAGTTACTACACATTTTTAACGCGAAACGACATGAAATAGTTTCTTAGTGATATGAATAACGCGAACTTGTATTTTTAAGCTCCCTATTTTTTAAAGGCGACGCTTTTAACATTTCTTAAAGGCGGCGCCTTTAACATTTCTTAAAGTCTTAAAGGCTACGCTTTTAACATTTCTCAGTTAAAGGCAGCGCCTTTAACATTTCTTAAAGGTCACGCTTTTAGAATTTCTTAAAGGCGACGCTTTTAACATTTCTTAAAGGCAGCGCCTTTAACATTTCTTAAAGGCAGCACCTTTAACAACCCTTATAGGTCACGCTTTAAACATTTCTTGAAGGCAGCGCCTTTAACATTCCTTAAAGGTCACGCTTTTAGAATTTCTTAAAGGCGGCCCCTATAACATTTCTTAAAGGCAGTGCCTTGAACATTTCTTAAAGGCCCCTCTTTTGACATCCCTTACAGGCCACGCATTTAACAAAAGGCGACGCTTTTAATATTCCTTAAATGCGTGGCCTTTAAGAATCCTTAGAGGCAGCGCGTTTAACATTTCTTAAAGGCTACGCTCAGTTACCATTTCTTTGCCTTTAACACTTCATAGAGGCCACCCTTTCAACAGTCCTTGGAGGCCATGCTTTTAACTTTCCTTAAATTTAGGGCCGTTAACAATCCGTAAAGATCTGCCAATAAGGGGTAAGTTGCGTTCCTTTGTTTTGAACTTTTTTAGTGAACGATGTTCTCTTTTGTTAACAAATTTTTCTATTTTACTACCAGCTTAGAAATCTCCATTTCAGGGTCTTCAAACGCAAAAGGAAGCATTCCAAGTACAAAACGTCAGGTATAATTGATTTGTTTTAAACACACTGAGTAGTAATCTTATAACGGATCTTTTAAATCACATCCCAGTACATCACCAATCTGACTGTGGAATTTAACCATAAAATGTTGAAGCCAAGCCGTTTAAATGGTGACAACTCACACGTGTGTTGTTTTATTTGCTACACTTTATTCCTTTTCCCGATGAAGAGGTTAAAATGAAGTGAACTAATTCAACTGCTTTTTGAAATTAACGAGTTCTTAACGAAAAGCAGTCTACCTTATACTATTAAGGTAAATATAAGTCCACCCCCTCCCCTCCCAAATAAAAAAAAAACAGTCCAAAAAAAGTCCATTAGTAGACGATAGGAAATGGAACCTATATAAAGTTCTCCTTTGTTTCGGAATACTAACTGATCCACACACAGAAAGAAAAGATCGTTGTTGTTATTTGAAGATTAATTTCGCCGACTGGATTTGTATTCAACTTCCATTTACATTTAATACTAATAAACAGAATAACACAAGACCGCTTGGGGTGTAAGCAAAGACGACGGCTACGGCAACGACACTAAATGCCACAAAGCGAGGATGTGATTCATGGTTAAAATAGAAAAATGCTCGTACTGTGCGAATTTCCGTGCAAAAGAACAACATGAAATCACCAAATTTTAGCTTTTTGAGGACGACGTGAGCATATAAAGACGAACCATCCACTTTTTATTTTTACTTTAAAACCGTTCGTATTCATCCAGTTACAGGTTAACGGTGCGAACGTGCTGTACATGGTGTCGAACAAGACGGAATAATCGTGAAATATTTGCGATAGCGTTCAATTGTATGTTGGAGTGACGTTTTCGTTGACGTCGCCGTTGCCTTTGTTTTCTCTTAAGGACTCATAACCGCCTATTCTGAAGAAGTGATCATTTGACAATTTTTCAAAAGGAGAAAAAAGGAAGTTATCTGCATTCGTTTGAACGAACTAAAAGAACCTGAGAAGCTTAGAGCGTTTTGAGGAACTGGCCCACTTCGGAAAGATGAGAGGCCTAGGATGTTCATCCCACAGACTACTTTCCCCATACCATAAATTATGCAATACATTTTGGGGGTTCTTTACGAGATAAACTAAGTATAAAGCCAGGATCCGAGCCAGGATCCGAGCCAGGATCCGAGCCAGGATTATAACGCTGCATAATAATAATTAGGTGAATGACATAGAGTTCGTGTTCATGAAAAATAGTGACTTGGATATAAGCATTCCCCAAAAGTGCATCTGTACTATCCAAATTAATAATTAGTTGTCCATCTGTTGAGAATGTGAAAGTCAGCTGGACCGTTTATATAGATAACAACAAAACAATCCCCTTAAAGGAGAATGCTTATTTTAAATAAGCAATACATTTGGTTGAACTATCAATATTCCCATACTGTAAAGGAGCCAGCAGGAGAAAGTCCATTTTAAACAGTGTTCCGTTGCGCTGTTTTGGTTTTTTTCTTGTACTCAGGCAGACCTCTTGCAGCCCGAAGCACGATATCATTGCTTCTAAGTCATTGTCACCCTCTTAACCATGGCTCGAGTCTTCTTGATGCTTATTCCTTTATACCATTTTTATCTCTTTAAAGGTGTGTTTTGGTTCTAGGTATAGAATTTTGCATCTAGAAGAAAACCACGATACAAGACACCATCTTTATTTTCGATGTTGCCATTAAAAAATCCTCTCCCCTACGCCCTAGAATATGCGAAGGACCAAAGAAATCGATGGGGAGTGAGTAGGAAGAGATTTCTTAGTATTTTCAAAGGGGCCACGTACCTCACCTACCCTGCAAGGGAGTTCATACACGCCCCTAGCTACCCCTACAGGAATTTAACGAAAATATTCCATCAGGAACTAGCATTTTACTTACTCGAAGTATCTTGCCCAATGTTCTACTTCGTACTAAAACCAATAAGCATAAACAAAGAGTGTGCAGAGGTTCAGAACAGAAATGCACATACCTCTATCCCGATCTTGGGACGAACAACGGGCATAAAAGACAAATGTCGACTTGAATAAATACATAAACTTGGGTGCTATCAAAAAAAGTCAAGAGTTTGCTTCCTACGCGTTACTCCAAATGCTTTGTGACTTGTATTATATTTTTAGTCCAGGGTCCCTCTCAATACCAGCCTCGTTGCTGAATGGGCCACCCTGGCGAAATAAATTTACCTTACCTTACCTTACAGAAGCGGAAACACAAACAAGGAAACCTGGTTATGTGACATGTCACGTTCAAAATAGCGGAAAAAGATCATTGTAGCTCGAATCCTGGCTGGAATCCTGGCTAGGATCCTAGCTCGGATCCTGGCTCGGATCTTAGCTGTGATCCTCGCTCGGATCCTAGCTCGGATCCTGGCTCGGATCCTAGCTCGGATCTTGGCTCGGATCCTTGCTCGAATCCTGGCTCGAAGTTTAGGTATCCTCATGAAAAAGATGAAACTTTCTGCGAAGTTTAAGAAATGCTATGGAGCGGAATCAGTGCCACTTTAAATACGTGATTTTTTTAAAGGTGGGTGTTATTCTGCAGTACAAAATTTTTCTAAACTTTTCAAAAACTATCATCTTGGCCCTCTGGTTACTTTTCAGCAATATAAAAGGGGGGTCACTTAGTTCGTTTTTGAGATATTGGCAACTAAAGCCAAAATATGGAGTGTTTTTGCCGGGCTTTCCCGTCGCCAAGGTAATTTATTACGTCACAATAATGACCGAATTTTGTTTTGAAATAATTGGTGTTTCATATGGTACCATAAAATTGCTGTTACGTGATACAGTGTCGTAGTGTCTCTTCAAAGTGTTGAAACAGGTTTGAGCCACCTTAAAGAGAGTAAGTATGGCCCATATATATGCTCGTGTAGTGTCTGAACGAAGTATCGGCATCCTTATAAGAAAATGGGCATGCTTTAAACAGCTTCGTTTCACGCCGTTTTGTTGCGCTGCATGTTACACAATTACGCAGATATATTCCCCTGTATGAAGAACTCTAGGTGAAGACGACACAATAACAAATAAATGAAGAGGAAAGACTAAATCGTGCAGAATTTGTGCAACTTTTTTTTTCGGTAAAATAACGTAACATCATCATCATCATCATCATCATCATATCTTTATTTAACCACGGTATCACATTAATTAATGACAAAACGGTCTTCCGGCGAAACGTGAAAACAGAAGAGCGTCATTAAAATAGAGACTACTATTTACAAATACCGGTATTGCCAAGAAATCTATTAAAACATAGAAACTACTGTTTACAACTGTTTTAAACAAAACTGTGTATTATTAAAACTATTTACAATAACCATTATTAATGTTAACGAAGAAAAATGATCTATTGTCTGAAAAAAATATTTCCTGAAAACTTTAAAACAGTTTTTTTCAGTGAAGTGTGAACAATGCAAATCTTTGGGGGCAGAATGCAGTACAGTTTTGAAAACAACCATATAGATGTCTAATCACTTTAAATGTTTGGGAGCCCAGCTTTTCATCCAGTGCCCCCATAAAAACACGGGAGCTCCATAGGAACCCCCGTAAAATTAGGAGCAATAATTTTAGGTTAATCTCTTAAAATGTTTTTGCAACCCTCGTAAATTCCATTGCATAAGCAACACTTAGGTGGACACTTACAGCTGAAGTCGTAAATCGTGATACTTAAGTGTGTTTCGTAAATAGCCAATATCAAAAATACCACAATACTCTATGTTTGTCCCTTCAAAAGTTTGCATAAGCATTGTTTTTATTCTCTCTTGGGAATTATATATAATTGTGATTTCATTAATATTTTGAGGAGTCTCATTGGACTGTCACGTATGTAGAGATAACAACATGTCTGTTTTTCGCAAGGAAAAAAAAATCAAAAAGAAACTTTCTTCAAAATTATCTAGGAGTGTGCCCAAGAAAATGGCAACTTATAAACGGCTCGTGCTACAAAGTCTCATCAACGTCCGTGAATTGGAATGCAGCAAAGTCAGCTTGTGAAGCAATGGGATCAAGGCTTGCCATGCTGGAAACGCGTACCGAGCAACAAGCAGTTTGGTGCAAAGTGAGGAACACTGTGTGGATTGGTTTGCACAGGAACCCCAAGCACAGCTCGCAGTGGCTTTGGATCGACGGATCACGGGTTACTGACACTAACTGGTATGCAGGAGAGCCTAATAACTACCATGAGGGTTGTGGAGAGATGTACTCTTCTTCATATCAAGGGAAATGGAACGATGAACACTGCAGTGACACTCTGCTTTACCTTTGTCAAGCCAACGGTGAGGGAACTATTTAAAAGTGTGAAAAAGTGACGCCATAGGCCACTTTCCGTTTTACGTCTGTTTTCTTTTCTATCGGTAATTACTCGAACCTTACATTGCACTTTGAAAGAGATGACTTTAAAACAAAAATTAACTCGAGAGATTTCTGAGAACGTCTGAGTTGTCTTCGTCACTAAAATTTGTTTTCCTTCTTTTCAGTATTGATCTTTTCTCAAAAAACGAATGTGCCTATCTTCGCTGTCTAAGGCCAATTTAATAAAACGTTTCTCAAAGTTTACCAAACATACAGTGCTCCTTGTAGCTCTAATTCAACACAACTGGAAGGCGCTAATACAAAAATTAGAGAAAAACATGCCGTAAATCTCCTATTTCGTCTCCCTTTCTAATAAGGCCTTTTAGGAGCATTTAATTTCTTAAACCCCCACTCTTTTTCCGAGCAAAATAATAAAAAGGTAAGCTACACGCAAAAATTAAATAGACAAGAAGTATTCCTTTGGAGATAAGGCTACTTAACACCTGACATAGGGTTTTTCCTCTCACTGTTAAGCTCCGCTCCCAGAGCGTACTAGCCACTGTGGCGCTTAATCGAGAATTTACAGTATTTACAGTGGTTCATGATATATAACTAAGAGTTCAAACAACAAATATCAAGGACTGCGCTTTATGCAATGCGTAGCTTACGTGACCTACCTTATATCGATTTATTGAAGAAGAAAAAAAGGTGGCTTGAAGTAGAGTTCGACTCCCAAAAGAGTTTTTCCTAGTAATATGACCGTCGTTCATTTATCTGCAGTCTCCTTCGCTGACATGTCTGCTAAGCCTTGCTTAGAAGGGCCGGAACAAATGAACGAAGTATGAACTGTCCAACGATTGTTGTTTCCTCAGCAACAATGTTTGAGCAGTATTACATGGATAATCAGAAAAAGGTAGTATGATGTCTTTCTCAAGAAAAGCACTTTTTACCGGCCTAAAATGTTCCATCCAAAGTGTGGAAAGATCCTCAATTCTCCATTTTTGAATTCACCATAATACACATTTTTTTTTCCCCCCCCCCCCCCCCTCAATTTTGCGTAAACTATTCCTTTGAAATGCCTTTGGGGACACTGGATATTCCCACGAGCATTTTGCAACAATGGTTTATGCAAAATTTGGGGGCAAACAAAGTGTATTATGGGGAATTCGAGAATAGAGAATGGTGCTGATAAGACCACTCAGAAGGGCAAAATGGTGCACAGCGCAAGCAAGAAAACGTTGAACGATCCTCGCTATTTGACGTCAACACAACTCATTACTTTTCTATTTTCTATTGTTTTTTATCATCGCAGCAAACTGTCAAAGGCTTTCTTTAGGGAGTGACGTGCGTGTCTCTCCTTTACATTGTCTCTCGTCCAATCAGCGTTAAAGATCAACTTGTTCGTTTTCCTGCTCCCGCGGATATCGACTGAGCGGCCCTACGTCCATGCAGTGCATTAAACTAGGCGTCTGGAGCCGAGATGTGAGGACAGTCAGCTGCAAAGGTTTGTACCCAAATACGCACAGTTCACATTTCATATGAAACAACGTAAATCAATTCGTTTTAAAGTGAACGTTTGAATGAAAAACACAAACAGACAGACACTGCTTTGAGTGAAACAATCGACGTAAGCGTACCGCGTCATCAAAATAACAAAAAAAATAAGGCGCCCTGGGAACTAAGCTTAAAAAGATGAGAAAATAAAACAAAACCAAACATTCTGTGCACGCATAATGTTATTTATGTCGAGCCATGACGGTCAAGCATTAATCCGTAAGCCTGGTATGTGTCAAGTATCACCACTGGAAATAAAGGGGGGCGTTCCCTAGAGGATAAAAGATATTTCTCTGGAGCAATTCGCCCTTCTTCCCTTGGCCCTCGTACCGTTGGTATCTCGCGAAGAAAACATTTTCCCTCTCCCCCCATCCCCAGTCACCAGACATCGGATTGATTGCGTACATTTAGTAATGTGGGCGCGTCTTTTTCGCCTTTGCTGAACAATGGTAATCAGGTAAACCACAATTAAGTGTCCTGGATCAAATTAAACACGCCACATGTGTGGCCAAATTCATCCAATTAATGTGTTTAGCTTTATTGCGCATTCTTCAGCAAACTAGTGCGACTTCAAGCAGAGTTAGCGTTTCGTAGAGTCATGCCTCGATATAAATCCTTTTCCCCTCAAACTCTTAAGCTGTTTTTTACTTTTTTTGCCGACAAAATTCATGACTTGTGTTCCCGACAACTTGAGCTATATCTCTTCAGTACTAGACTATCAGCAGCGTCTTCTTTGCTCTTAAAACGTTCTGGACTGCCAGAGCGCGGAACGTCACTCTAACCGACACCCGCGGTATATGCGACGCGTAGGTTCAGCACTGAATGTTTGCCATTTTGAAATTTCAACGCACGCGTTCGTTTCAGCGACTTTAGAGCAAAAGATAGACTGCTCGCAATCTCCTTCAGTAGTAAAGGTCAGAAAGTTAGAGTGATTATTCATTTTTGTTTCAGACCATCAACGAATGTTTGGAAACAAAGAATGGCGGCTGCATCCACAAGTGTGTTAATTCTGAAGGAGGCTATAAATGTGAATGTCCAGACCCGGGGCTAACCCTATCATCAGATAATAAGACATGTCATGGTACGCACACATCTGTAGGGATTAGTTCCCGCTTTAATGTGATTTCTTTGTTAAATTAAGTCAGTGCAAAATGTTAACTGAATTTTAGTGTCTTTGTACAAGTGGTCGTCTCTTAATACCAGTCGCTATGTGAAAATATCATCGAAAAGTTGCGTGACGTGACGGTGGAAAATGGACACCAAATGCTGCTCCATCCGCTGTCCACAAGGTTCGTCTTATAAAGAGTGCTCGGAAGATGGTCGGTGGTGGAACATGGCTCAATAAATTTCTTGCTTTGGACAGGTTCCTGTGAATTTTCTTATAATGGTGATATCTTGAGCTATACGGCTTCAGTACTACAGTGCCAGCAGTATCTCTTTTTCTCTAAAGACGTTGTGGACTGCGATCGCGCTGCGTGTCGCTCTAACCGACACCCGCGGTATATGCGACGCGAAGGTTCAGCATTGAAGCTTTGCCATTTATAAAGTTCAACGCACGCGTTCGTTTCAGCGACTTTAGAGCAAAAGGTAGACTGCTCGTAATCTCCTTTAGTAGTAAAGGGCAGAAAGTTAGAGTGATTCATTTTTGTTTCAGACATCAACGAATGTTTGGAAACAAAGAATGGCGGCTGCAGCCACAAGTGTGTTAATTCTGAAGGAGGCTTTAAATGCGAATGTCCAGACCCGGGGCTAACCCTGTCATCAGATAATAAGACATGCCATGGTACGCACACACCTGTAGGGATTGGTTACCGCTTTAATGTGATTGCTTTGTCAAATTAAGTCAGTGCAAAACGTTAACTGGAATTTTAGTGTCTTTGTACAAGTGGTCGTCTCTTAACACCAGTTGCCATCTGAAAATATCACGGGACAGTTGCGTCACGTGACAGTGAAAAATGGACACCGAATGCTGCTCGTTCAACTGTCCACGTGGTTCTTCTTATAAAGAAATGCGCGGGAGATCGTCGGTGGTCGAACATGGCCTTAACCAGTTTCTTGCATTGGAGAAGTACCTGTACAGTTTCTTACAATGGTGATATCTTGAGCTATATCGCTTCAGTACTAAACTGCCAGCAGTCGCTCTTTTGCTTTAACATCGTTGTGAACTGCCAGCTCGCGGCTCGTCGCTCTCACCGATACCCGCGGTATTTGCGACACGCAGGTTCAGAACTGAATGTTAGCCATTTTGAAAGTTCAGCGCACGCGTTCGTTTCAGCAATTTTAGAGCTAAAGATAGACTGTGCTTAAGGTAAAAACGTTAGAGTGATTATTCATTTTTGTTTCAGACATCAACGAATGTTTGGAAACAAAGAATGGCGGCTGCAGCCACAAGTGTGTTAATTCTGAAGGAGGCTTTAAATGCGAATGTCCAGACCCGGGGCTAACCCTATCATCAGATAATAAGACATGTCATGGTACGCACACATCTGTAGGGATTAGTTCCCGCTTTAGTGTGATTTCTTTGTTAAATTAAGTCAGTGCAAAATGTTAACTGAATTTTAATGTCTTTGTACAAGTGGTCGTCTCTTAACACCAGTCGCTATGTGAAAATATCATCGAAAAGTTGCGTGACGTGACGGTGGAAAATGGACACCAAATGCTGCTCCATCCGCTGTCCACAAGGTTCGTCTTATAAAGAGTGCTCGGAAGATGGTCGGTGGTGGAACATGGCTCAATAAATTTCTTGCTTTGGACAGGTTCCTGTGAATTTTCTTATAATGGTGATATCTTGAGCTATACGGCTTCAGTACTACAGTGCCAGCAGTATCTCTTTTTCTCTAAAGACGTTGTGGACTGCAATCGCGCTGCGTGTCGCTCTAACCGACACCGGTGGTAATGATGATGTGACGCGAAGGTTCGGCACTGAATCTTTGCCATTTATAAAGTTCAACGCACGCGTTCGTTTCAGCTACTTTAAATCAAAAGATAGACTGCTCGTAATCTTCTTTAGTACTAAAGGTCAGAAAGTTAGAGTGATTATTCATTTTTGTTTCAGACATCAACGAATGTTTGGAAACAAAGAATGGCGGCTGCAGCCACAAGTGTGTTAATTCTGAAGGAGGCTATAAATGTGAATGTCCAGACCCGGGGCTAACCCTATCATCAGATAATAAGACATGCCATGGTACGCACACATCTGTAGGGATTGGTTCCCGCTTTAATGTGATTTCTTTGTTAAATTAAGTCAGTGCAAAATGTTAACTGAAATTTTAGTGTCTTTGTACAAGTGGTCGTCTCTTAACACCAGTTGCCATCTGAAAATATCACGGGACAGTTGCATCACGTGACAGTAGAAAATGGACACCGAATGCTGCTCGTTCAACTGTCCACATGGTCCTTCTTATAAAGAAATGCGCGGGAGATGGTCGGTGGTCGAACATGGCCTTAACCAATTTCTTGCATTGGAGAAATACCTGTACAGTTTCTTACAATGGTGATATCTTGAGCTATATCGCTTCAGTACTAAACTGCCAGCAGTCGCTCTTTTGCTTTAAATACGTTGTGAACTGCCAGCTCGCGGCTCGTCGCTCTCACCGATACCCGCGGTATTTGCGACACGCAGGTTCAGAACTGAATCTTTGCCATTTATAAAGTTCAACGCACGCGTTCGTTTCAGCTACTTTAAATCAAAAGGTAGACTGCTCGTAATCTTCTTTAGTACTAAAGGTAAAAAAGTTAGAGTGATTATTCATTTTTGTTTCAGACATCAACGAATGTCTGGAAACAAAGAATGGCGGCTGCAGCCACTAGTGTTAATTCTGAAGGAGGCTATAAATGTGAATGTCCAGACCCGGGGCTAACCTTATTATCAGATAATAAGACATGTCATGGTACGCATACATCTGTAAGGATTAGTTCCCGCTTTAATGTGCACACCCAGGGGACACCCTCTAGGATTTCCATATTTTAAATTTTCTACCCCAAGCATCACAGAAGTACCCAATTCCCCAATGTCATAAGTCCTGATACCCACACTTGGTCGTTTATGTGCAAAGTGGACATGAAAGTATTGACTTTTAAAACGGAGGCTTTTGCTAGTAATTTAATTACAACATTAGGGATCAATAAGAGGTCAGCAAAAGCCAGGCTTTCAATCACATTGCTAGTTAGAGCTCTAAACGATAAGAAATGCATTCTTGAGGTTTTTTTCTTTAAGTGAACAGTGTTTTTTCCGCCCCACCGTATCAACTCGTGAAGTGATGACCTCGAGCAAAACCTTTGAAAAGAAAATCACTAGCATAGAGGTTACCACCTGTATTTACAAAGAAATTTTTGACCTCAGCGGGAATCTTGTCCTCATGAGTCAACTTTTGTCTAGAGCATCATCCTTAATTAAACTAAGCGATCAATTCTCTTTTAGCTCCTGGTGTCGATGTGCGATGCAACAGCAAGAATATGACCATTATTATCCCCAAGTCTCTTTTCCGTGGTATTGACCGTGAGCACCTTCTACTCCTGGACACCATATGCAAAGCAACAGAAACCAGCACACACTTTATACTCTCAACACCGCTGACTGGCTGCAACACTACCAGCAAGAACACTCCTTCCAACATCGTGTATTCCAATTCAGTGTTAGAAATTCCCGTCATTGATGGGAATGTAGTGACTCGTGTGCGTGAACTGGAAATCGATTTTAGCTGTGTGTTTTCTAGAGGTGGCATTGCTTCTGCAGTTGGTTGGAAGCCAAATAACAGAAAACTCGTGTTTAGCGATGAAGGCAAAGGAAAGTTTACCCTGTCTCTGAATATGATTCCTGACAAGAGATTCGTGAGTCCTTATATGAAGGATGACTTTCCTGTTGCTGTAAGGCTGCGCAAGCTTCTGTTCTTTGAGGTGTCAGTGACCTCAAGTGATAAATAGCTATCAATCATTGCTGACAGATGTTTTGCCATTCCCAGTCAGAATCACAAGAATCCACTGAAGTACGAGTTCATTACAAAGGGGTCAGTGAATTGTTCAGCAATCACTGTTTTTTGAAAAAGAGATAAACACAGGTCGCATAAACAAAAGTATACGTGTAGTCAGTAGCATAAAACGTTGATCTGGGCTTCCATCTCTAGGGAAATGTCCTTGTGACGCGCTATCTACCATCTGTTTTAAGGTGCATAATATTGTAATGCTTTTTATTTTATTTTAGATGCCCAAACGATAGCACAGTTAAGTTCCATCCTGCGCATTCATTAAGTGCCCAACGGTTTAGCTTGGATGCCTTTAAGTTCATCGCTGATCATCCATTTGTGTTCATTCATTGTCACGTGATCTTGTGCAATGCAACTGATCCATCTTCCAAGTGCGCAAAAAAGTGTCAGTCAAGAGTTCGACAAACCCGTGAAGTGAGTGATCACATGATTGATGACGTATATCATTTAGCCCAGGGGCCACTTCACCTATCTCGGAAGAGGCGAGAAGAAAAGGCCGATAAAGCAGCGAACAAAAGTGGTGAGTCAATAAACAGAGGACTCGTATGAAAAAAAGAGGAATATTCAAAGTTTGGGCATCATGGCATCGTTTCTGTTCGTTTTCTTTGTTGTTGCTACTACACATAGATTATCAAAAACTTCCGCATTCGACTCATCTTTGTAGATTTAGTCGGACAGACAGAATCCATGAAAACTTGGTCTTATCAAACGAGTTATTAAAGGTAAATGAACCACCGCTCGGACGAAGGACTGGTGCTCGAAACGTCACCTAACAAAGTTTTCTTACCGTGGTTAACCTGTAGTGTAATAATAAATTGGATGCCTGTGCACGTAAAGGTACGCTGGAAAATCAACATGGCGTGCGATCACCTCGTGTTGTAGCTGTGAAATCCGAACCATCTAGAGTCCATACAGTCGTTATCAAACATTACAAAACCAAAATTTGATGTTTCACTCCAAACCATTTATTGTTATGGCGAGGAGTTTCTATGAGAGAAAGTTGAGGAATTTGCATCTTTCCGACTTCGCTAAAATTTAAAGGTATAGAGGGACTATACATAAAGACTTTTAAAATATTTAAACTGCGGAAAATGGCATGTAATAGACTGAACAGCGCCCCAGTTTTGAACGTTATTGAGCAGTAACGAAAGTAAAACCTGAACACGATCTCGGATAACCGTGAAGTGCTTCAATGACCAATTGAGTTAACCAGACAACTTGATGGTGGGACCTTGTGAGTTCGTCATACTCCCGTAGAGGATGATATAGATGTGAAGCTTAGGCTTTAGTTGGACTTCACAATTAGGCAGTGTTTTTTTTTTTCAGAGTCACACATTAGCTTTGGCGTTATAACAATCCTGGAAGTATATAACAAGGATTCTCCCTTCCAAATGAATTGATTTTCTGGGAGTAGGGGTGGTATACTGCTATGTAATATAGTATACAATATGAGCGGCAGACCTGTATCACATTTACAAACTCGAGGCGAAGCCATGGTCATTCAAGACATTTTAACAGAAAATCGAATGAAACGGTAAATGAAGAGTAATCTGTATACTGTGCTTGCCATTGAGGATCAAGAGTGAAACAAAATCGTTTAATCTTAATAATCAACTGGACTTTACAAAATTATTGGTATCTTGAGTTCGAAATATGAATGTTTTGCTCAAGAAGGGTGCGTTACTCTTTCTTTCACACATTTATAGACCCTATGCAAAAATGGCTGCCTTTAAATTATTCTTTTGTTCCTATACAAAATAGCCCAACTAACCTCGTTCGGGATAACAAATTCTTTAGAATTTTCGTCTCAAAAACGAGGTTAGTTGGGCTCTTTTGAATATGAAAAAAAGAATAATTTAAAGACAGCCATTTTTGCATAGGGTCTATTTCATGAAGGTTTTTCCTAGCTCTCTTTTCCTGTCGTGAGCTTTGTTGACAAAACGTTTCGCAGTTTTCTTCTCAGTTTTTCGGTTATCGCGTTTAGCAAAATGCAGAATCTCAAATCATTTGCGGAAAATCATGGCCTTAGAACTTCGCTGTACTGTAGAGACTCTTGTTCTTCGGCCACCTAAGTTTAATAAGAAAAATAACACACAAGGCGGTAATAAACATCGTGAAGGAATGCATTTTAAATTTGACTTGACGTTCCGTATGCTGCAACATTCATTTTCAAGAACACGCATCAGCTATTGCTGATCATTGAGCGAGTTTCAATAGAGTGTTGTAAGTAATTACTTTGGCCAATCAAAAACAACGGGGACAATCCAGTAAACCAATCAAAGCTGGAAGTAATTACACGTAGCCGACACAAAGCAAGGGAAAATGTGCACGCTTGAACCACGATTGGTTTTAGTTTCACTTCTAATTGGTTGAAAAAGTGGCGCGAGAACTTTGAACCAATCACTGAGTGAAGTAATGCAAAACCAAACCAATTCGCTAATTACTTTCGACACTCAATTGAAAGCCGCTCTATCAAGGCCACGGGACACAATTTAAAATGGGATCATTTTGAAATTCTCGCGTCCGGAAGAACTAATTACCATTGTAAGATAAAAGAAACCTTGGGCGTTTACCATTTGCACGGAAAATCCTGTTGGAATGGAACGCTCCTAATGGCACAACGGTACAGGATTTTCCCGGTGTGGCGTTTCGCTGGCCCGAGTCTCTCGCGGCTAGAAGAAAACAATAACAAGTGAAAATGGTACGGGGTTTTTCCGGTCATTTCGGTTGGAACGGGAAAAGAGGAATACCTCTGAGGATTTCCATCTTTTTCGGAAACTTTCCGGTGGAATGAGCTGTACTACTTGAATTTCCAGCCGGAATTTTCAGTTTTTGTTGAATGGTAAAGGCTCCTTGTTAATACAAGAACTCAACCCGGCCCTAAATGCTAATCTAAGCAGTGACAAGCTAAGCTGTTACTGCTATTTCAAGTTCGACCCAGATCTCTCGCCGTTTCTATTGTATTTAACGGTCTTCTCCTAAATAGCGGATGCTTTTGAAAATGTATGTTGCAGCATACGAAACTTGAAGTCAAATTTAATATGTTTTGCTTCACAATGTTTATACCGCCTTGTGTATTATTTTCTTATTTCGCTGTACTGCTTTATCCTGTTGAAATCTTCTGAACAAACAAAGTGAGCTAATCGCATGTCTTGTATAAACGGAATATTTCCAGCTCAAGTTGCTGCGGATGCGTAAATACTGAACAGCCTGGAAACTAGCTGCGCTCGATGTTCGGAAATTCACTCACTTCATGATCAGCATCTACCAGAGCATCGAAGTGTTTTCATAGAAACTAAAAAAAAAAAAACCTGTCACTTCATTTTCCCAAAATTTCACGTGGCGAATGGAATAGCTTCTCCTTGCCAGTAAATATCTTGAGCAAGAGCCGGTAACGTTGATTTGATTTAGTAACGTACCATATTTTGGCTGGCCAAACCATCCCTCTTCAGGTAGAGTGAGAGTTTATTATTGTTCACGGTTGCTTGCCTGAAAACTCTAAGGGTGCGTTCGATTGCAATTGACCCTATTCCGGAATAAGAATACGTCAGTGGAGTGATCTAAAACGGCATGTCTGGTGTTTTGAAGCAACAAGGATAATAAAGATGTGTTTAAAATGGCATTTTAGCAAGTGTTTGACAATTTTACTGTGGATCTTCGTAAAAACGAATGATTTCTAACCTAAACTCCATGTATTCCTATTCCGGAATACGGTCAATCGAATGCACCCTAAGCCAGTCACCCTTGCAATTTCTAGCCAAGGAAATTTAAGGGTTTATTGTGCGTGAGTAGGAATAGAACAATAGAAGAAAGTGTTGCGGTTGTAGAAATTTTCGAGAACACCAGGTCAACTTCGTGAGGTATACCGTAACTTCTCGAATTCTGGACAATTACTGTTCCATTCGATTCCTTTCCTGGAATTTCCGGAAGTTTTGATTAAATGGAAAGCTTAGTAATACTTAGTAATAGAGTACATCTCCAGGGCACCACAATGGCCGCGGTTTCTTTGTTTGGGGTCGCCAATCACTGCGACCGTAGCATATAATCTCGTTCCCAGGGCTTCTCTCCTATTGAGAGTTAGTCGAGAGCCCACAGTCCTGGAAACAATGTTGCGCCGTGATGTCACGTGACCACCACCCGGTTAAGAATAGAATGGCTGATTTTAATAAGTTTTTCCAAATAAATTCAATGATTTGGGCATTTCTTATATGAAATGCTCATTTTATCTTGTTTCCAGAGCTGTTCAGAGTTTTACTGATCATTGTGATTTTATTTAACCGGATTGTCGAAAAAAAGAGCTGATTAATATAAGGCTGCCGCATTGATTTTTTTACTTTTGTGATGGTTAGAAAACAATCAAATTAGTTTTTAACTACCAGTGACAGAAGTTTGTAGTAATCAAATAGTCGGAAGGTAATTTAGTGACCGTCCTGTTGGGTCGCGGGTCGCGACTTCAATACACTTTTGGCGGGAATTGACTACACAGGGTCAGGACTCCCCTTAAGGTCGATTAGCCTTAGCTTCTGCTTAAGGGCGCCTAACAACTCACAGTTGAAAGATTTAGATCGTTTTCAGCAAAAATTAGTCCGAAATTTTCGTTTTCACAAATATAAATTTCTTTGATTCGAACTAATTTTTTGCGTTTGAACTGCAGCGATCGAACAACGCGTCTCAAACTAAGGGAAGAGGTAAGAAAAAAAAAACTTTCCTCGTTTTTAATACGGCAAGAGAAACCTTTTGTTTGCCGTTTGGCATAAAGGCGAAAGCGAAAATTATTTAGTGGCACAGGGAGGAATTTGAAGGAGCAACTAAAGCTGCTTAACAGGGCTAAAATCAGGTCTGTTTCAACCTCTTGAGTGCTTCATTTACTGGTAATTAAACAAATGTTTAACTCGATCGATGGAAGGAAGGGAAGTGGGTAGAGGCGGCTCCCAGTTTCGGTTTCGGCTTCGTTTTCGGCTTCTCAGTTTCGCCATCTTCAACATTCTTGGCTAAAATTCTCGTACTCAGTGACTCAGTTTTGGTAGAAAAGCAGCGGAAAAAAAAAAAAAAAACCCGCTCTAAAGCCATCGCAACCAAAGTCAAATGCGATTCAACACGTGTTAAGAAAACGGTATCTAGTGGGAAAATCGAGGGGATAACAGTAAATAAGGTATATGGACGTATTTATGGACCGAGACGAATATCCAGCCATCTAGACCGAACAAGCTTGGTCAATAAAGGATTTATTATATGACTTAAAACACCAAAAAATGATCTTTGATCCCGAGCGGGCAAGATAGCTCCATCTTGCCCGCTCGGGTAGCCAATCACAGTGCGAGATTTGGTTCATCTTGCCCGCTGACGAAGCTAGTCATATAATAAAACTTACTGTGGCGGTTTTATGGCTATTTTATACTGGTTTAATTTCAAGGAGTAAGAAGCTTGTTTCTGTCTTTGGAAAAATCATCCGAAGGAAGATGAGGAAAGAAATTTCTGTCCTAAGATATGGCAAAATGATTACGCCTTATAAAATCAGTAGAATGCTGTTGGATGCTTGGTTCTGTTTACCGAGAGATCAATAAAGTACGTGCAGTTACATTGCATGCAACAGATTAAGGAAATGTGTGTTCTCTGCGCTGCCTCATTTTGCACGCAAATTTACGCAAAATTTTGTGAGTACTAATATGCTTAGCAGATTGCCAAGCTACTTCAATAAATCATTTGCGAGCAGACTTCAGAGCTCGCACGATTACTGCATTTTGTAGTGGTTCTAGGCTACAGGTGGAGATATCAACTGTCAGGTCATATGCATCAGTTTTTCAAGACCTCCTTTCTTGCCATTTGTTTCGCTGTTGTTGGATTAACCTTTTCAGCAGCTCGAGTAGTAATGTACTGGAATACCTCCTCAACATATCAATTGACTGGTGATGATAAGTATTCATACCTGCTTATATAAATTTGAGTGTAAAAACACCAGTAAATTTAGTAATTATTGAAACTTTGCCTCATATGAAGGGTCCTTTTAGAATTCAATTTTGCTTTTGATATTTTTTAAGTGAGGAAAAGGATTTGTCAATGTGCTGCATGTTTTTAGAAAGATAAAGTCTTTGCTCAAAAGGCACATTTTACACATATGATTTTCATACATTTGTGCTGATCAAAGACTGGGTGTTTAGTGTGTGCATGTGTCCACCTAGAATCCTTTCACGTCGTTTATAGGCAGTGATAATATTTAATCAATTTCTTCCCAAAATCGGCGATCTTTGCCCACACTAGTATTTCCCAAAAATTACCACCGCATTTTGGCCGAAAAGTACACTTTTATGTCATTGAGATTTGTTTCAGTTGTTTCTATGTGTTTGTGCATTACTGCAGTCTATAATAATTAATAATGTTAGTATTTGTTTACACCATCGGCTGTTGCATTGCCAGCTATGGTGGATGTCTCTCCTCTTATTGGAGTTATTATGTGTTTAAGTTGTTTTCAATATGTCTGCCAGTTAACGTGTACTTCGCAGCGCATGGGGTATTGCAAATGTTTCTGGCGGCATTTTGTATACTGTTTGCCATGCTTACCCCGCTGCGCTCATGTTTCGCGGTGTTATGAGTTAGTATTGGCTGTCTGGTCTTGTGTCTATGTTCCGCGCTTTATTCACAACCACGTTTGGCTTTTGGATACTAAAAGTTTTGACAGTGTCTTTCAGTGCTTGTTTGTTCTTGATTATGATGCCACCCAAGCGTCCGGCACCTCAGCTGTCACATCGCCACACCAGACCATGTCTTCCGTCCATTGAATTTGTTCGGGATGCCATCCCTTTATCACACCAAGTCCCTTCAGGCCTTTCAGGACTGTTATTCGGCCATTCAGGCAGCAGCGCTTGGATCCTGCGTGATTTTTTTTCGGGGTTTATTTCATACTGAGATGTTACGCACTGAGTCTACCTCGAATTACCAAAGTTTCTGCCAAAGCAAGAACAACCAGGCTTTATTAACATTAAAAAAACATAAATTTTATATATGGTGGATGCATGGTGTGTGCCATTCACCATGATTTTAAAATGATACTTTTTTACCTGCAAGTGTTGTTTGCCTCTCTCTTTAGGGTTTGTGTGACTGCAGAATCCTGGAGGACTATGTTCCCTTCTTTTCCCCATACAGGAGTTTTTGCGGAATATTCGTAGCAGACAGTTACACTAATCACTGCCCTTTATGCAGTGTGCAACAAGAACATTGAAGCACTTTTGAACAACACCAATTGATTCATCCTGGACAAGCTGCCTCTCAGTGATTAACATTATACATATTTTTTCTCTGCTATAGAAACACATAGGAGTATGGACCTGGCGGCCAGGCTACTCTGTACATCATGTTCCGCGAAATTCAAAAGTGAATCTTGGCTGTACAAATATGCTGCTTTTTCATGTTGCATTTGTACCACTATTCGCTATTTTCTATTTTTTCGTAATAAAACACGTTACAGCATGTCTACATGAACAGGGGCCATGTCATCATGTTCATTTAAATTTCATAATATATACATTTAGCCAAGCCTAAAAGCCGAGCTCCCTGGTTAATAATTCTTACTGCCTGTAGGGTTAGTGAAAATAAAAGGTTTTCGAATTGTTTGCGTTTTGGTGTTTCCGGCTACTGCTTAATTAAATCATTTTGTTTGCTTTGTTCTGTAGAAAAGTTCATTGCCCAATTAGTGATTTCCACGGTAAATTTCACGCAAAAACCCGATATCTCATGAAACACGAAGCGATGAGTGCGATCTCGGTTTTTTAAGCAAAATTTACTTTGGAATTCACCAGTTTGGCAATTAATTTTTCCTCAATCACATGAGTTTTGAAAGAAATTAAAACAAGCACATCCTTAGAGGGCGAGTGGAAAAACAAAAAAGCCATTTCATTTGTCATTATTAAATTCTCAACCTCGGATAATGCAATTCTCGTGCTCTGATTGGTTCACTCAATCTCGGTTATCAGTTCATATACCTTAGTTTGACCTTATATGGTAAATGATTGATCTAAGTGTTGCCAAGCTAAAAGTTTTTTCGCCGGAAAGCGAAATTTCTCTCAGAAGAAAGCAAAAGAAAGTTTTTCTGGACAGCTGGGTTAAATTCTGAAAGTACGCGAAAAGGTAAGAAATATTTTTGTGACGAGCCTGCGTCTATCTGACCACAAGGTGTTACACGACATCGCATCAGTTCTCATCAAGTTTTTTCGATTTCGCTTGGATTTGCTCGCTTTTTTTTCGCTCGCATTTCGTACTTTCTAAACTTTTGGAGTTTAAAGGAATTTAATAAAACAATTATTCCATTCGCGCTTGTTGGATATGAGACTGGTTATAGCCAACTCGGCGCTACGCGCCTCGTTGGCTATTTACCATCTCATATCCAACGCGCGCTCATGGAATAATTGTTAAATATCCAGCGAATAGGAAGCACGCTAAAATTAGAAACCTTCAGGAAACTTTGTTAGTTTAAGGTCAAAAAAGAGTTTTACTGATGTACTTTATTCCACTTTATCTCTGAAAACGAGATCATTCACATTTTGCGGTATTTCATTGAAATACGCGAGCTTGGCTTACAACAAGAATCGGCAAAATACGGCAAAGCAACCAAGAAAGGAAAAACTTCAAACAAGATCCGCTCCAACAAATTACCTGTAGGAGCTTTAAACAAACTTCTGAAAACACAAGCTGGTGATATTTCTCCCTAATGTTACGAGAAGTCATTGTGATTACGTGTTTATCACATGTGTCTGTCACTGTCTAGCCACATCGAAAAACAGTTGGGCAAACGATTAAAGAAAGCGCTTGTTCTCTATGTCCAAAAGAGTACAGATAATTGTTATTTAATCCCAGTTGAGAATAAAAATTAGAGTTTCATTTCTGAACAAAGGAAGAACCGATTGACTAAACCACTTTTTAAAAATACGCTTCCGTAAAAATAAGCTGTTTAGTGCCCAAGAAAAGAATTTGTGGTGTAACTTCTTCCACCAAGTTTGAGCTATTACTGGTATTCTATATTGTTATCGTTCTCGTTCTCTTTCTCTCTTCTTTCGTTTCTGTTTTAGTCATAGGTCCTCCAGGCATCATGTAACCTTATCAGAGCTTCTAAAAATATGCCACAAATTGCAATACAGAGAAAAAAGCAGCTCTGAGCAAATTAAAAATAAACACTCAGCTGTAAGTTTATATCCCTCCGATGCTTGACTTGAATAACTACGTAGCTAGTGTGGACCACAGCTATCATGAAATTATGTCAAACTGGATTAATTAAAACTAGCGAAAAATGCAGATAGAAACTATATTCCAAACTGTTTTCCACATGAACGCGAAAAGCGTTGACTGTTAAGAGCTTCAGTTGACGTAGTATGGCCGTGTAGCCGCGTCTAGCCACAGAAAGCGCGCGAAAAATGAAGCCACGTTTATGGTTAGGTGAGTTAAATATGGTTGAGCTTGCGATTCAATCGTAAACCAGTACCTGGCCTCGGTTGTTCAAAAGATGGATAACGCTATCCACCGGATAAATCACTATCCAGCGGATAAGCATCAGCAAAACCAACTGAGTTATTCAGTGGATAACGCTATCCACCCTTCGAACAACTGGGTCTGGTCAGAAGTCAACTTAAAAGAATCAGCTAACTTCGATGAGCTCTAAACTTGAGCCCGCGATATGGTCACGTGATACTGGTCAGCGGATACCTTGTTTTGACAGATGTCAATTGACCATAACATGGATGTCCCATATTAAAAATGTATGCTGTAAACTAGCGTGATACTGGTCACATTGGCATACATGGACGGGTGGACGCACGAACGGTCGATGACGTTATAGCTATAAAACCAAAATTTCTCGCATCGATGGGTTACCGTATTTTCTTAACTATGGTGCTCCGTGCGCTAGGGCCTTCGGCGCGCGCGGAGCTCCGCTAGTAATTTATTTAGTTAAGAATAGTGAGAATAAATTTCTGTGTGCGTGGAGATAGTCATCCAATCGGCTTACTTCTGACAAGCTGCATTTATTTGCATGTCGTGATAACATACATTAGTAAGGATTTGGCAGCCTGGCTGCCCGTAACAAATCATTGGCGGTATGCAGCTTCCTTCGTGGTTCATTACATCTAGCATTAAGTCTTCTGACAATGTGAGCAACGGCCATGTAGTCATCTTCGTTTAAATTTCGTAATTCATTTATTTAGGTATGTGTACAATCAATTTTTGCATGTGTGGGCTCACTTACATGTATCTTCCCTTAAGTTGTCAGTAATACTATTTACATAGAAGTGTTATTTTTAGGTATAGTATTTACGTACTGGGTCAACTGTGACGAAGGCCTTGTTTGGCCTGAATACGACTCTCTTCTTGTCAAGATCACATAAACCTTTTGGCACCCATCAATAAGTATACTTGCATTCTTTTTTACCTAGCAATAGGCTCTTTGTTTGGAGTCGGTCACATGAGTAATAAGTGGGAAACTTTCAGAAATATATCTTATTTGACTTAGTCAGCATAAAAATTTTTATATCTATACCATTCTTCCCCCCTGACCGGCTCTGAGCGTGTATCAACGGACGGTGACCATCCGATAGTCGTCACTGAGCAATCTGTCGCACGCAAGCTGTGAGAGATCAACACAGCTCGTGCCGGCCGTCCTGACAATCTCCCGAACTGGGCCTTGATATAAAACAATTCGCAGAGATTTTGGCAGCTCCTATTGCAGACATACTCAACACCTCCTTCTCTGAATGTAAAGTCCCTCGCCGGTGGAAGCTTGCCGATGTCCCCGCCCCACCCCCCCCCCCCCCTACCTTACTCAAGGCACCAACCATTTGTGATTTCAGCAAAGATCTCACACCTATCTCGCTTATTTATACGTTGTGTAAAGTTGCGGAAAGCTTTGTGATTGATAAGGCTCTGAAGCCTGTTGTGCTATCTTCCATAGACCCGTGCCAATTTGTTTTTACTCCGGGCCCATCGACTACTTTTGCGATGATTTCTATGTTCCACCATTGGTTGCGCGCCACAGACGGCACTGGACCATCCGTAAGAACTGCTTTATTGGACTTTAGAAAAGCTCTCGACCTAGTGGATCATCACATTTCAGTTTCCAAATTGCTCCGTATCGGGGTTAAACCAACTGCGGTCAACAGGTTGATAGACTTTTTGAGTGACCGAAAACAGAGGGTTAAAGTTAACGACGTCTTCTCGACTTGGCTCAGCGTTCCCACAGGGGTTCCTCAAGGGACTCGGCTTGGTCCTTGGCTTTTCCTCGTCTTGATAAACGAGCTCAAACTGTTTGGGGGGGGGGGGGGGGAGGGTCGTTTTTGATGTGGAAATTTGCTGACGACGCTACTATATCTGAAGTGATCCCATCATCTAATAACACCACTAGCTCCCTTCAACATGCTGTGGAAGAAATCGCCGCATGGAGCCAGGAGAACTGACTGCAGCTGAATCCAACAAAATGCAAAGAGTTACAGACGTGTTTTAAAAGATCTCCACCATCACATTCCCCAGTAAACCTGAATGGAGTGCAGTTTGACAGAGATAGCTCTGCCACAGCTCTTGGAATAACAATTAGGGACGATTTCAAATGGAACGATCATGTCAGCGTCATTGTAATAAAGGCTGTCAAACGATTATATCTGTTGAGACAATTGAAAAGTGCTGGCATCTACTCTAGAGATCTTATACTATTTTTCTTTAGCGCCATTAGGTGCGTACTTGAATGCTCATGGCAG
>NC_090871.1:45469077-45484077 GCF_036669935.1 Montipora foliosa | reverse complement strand
TGCACTGAAGCTAAGACGCTTTCGCAAGCCCACATTCATTGGCTCGAAATCCGTTGCGCACCACATACCTCACAAGTATCTCACAAGCTATCACAAACCAGTATTTATCGGCTTGAAATGTCGGTGTGGGTTACATCCCAAACTGGAAGAGTTATTGTACTCTAAAAAAATAGTGGCATTGAATAAGACTTTTGCACTCTCAAAGAATAGTATTTCGTACTCTTACTGTTGTCTGCTACTAGCCGCCAGCATGGGAACAACAATCGAACAATACCGATCAAGGATCGGCTGTCACAACAACTTTGTGAAAGTCAAGGATGCATTTTCAGGTGTGCGAGGGCGATTTTGGAATACGATGCTTATGATGTTTTACTTAAATGTGTTTTACTTGCCAACATTACTGTAAAACAAGTTGTTGGACATTCCAATTCGTGTAATGAGGCGATGTTTTGGTTTGCACAAATGATGTGCTACAATGTTTATATCCCATTGCTTATAAGGCAAGCAAATGATGTGGAGGAAAATCCAGGTCCTACAATATTTGATATCATTGATCCAACAACCACTGTGTCCGCTGACTCTAGTCAAGGAAGTGAAACAATCTTTGGTGTGAATGCTGTTGAAGTAATGTGTAGCAATGTCACTTCCTGGTATTATACCATCAAATACAAGATATTAGTTTGTGGACTAATTCTACTTTGAACAATATTTTGGTTATTGGAAATAATCTATACAGTTCTATAAGATGTTCTGTGCGAACAAATGACTATTTGCTGTTAACTGATGTTCCAGACATGGTTTCAATATTTGATAAAGTGTATTTATTGCAATATAGTGTATTAATGCCATTAGTTAACAAACAACAATTGTAATTCCGTTGAGAGTTTGAAAATACTCCTAGAAGTGAATTTCTAAGAGACATATATGGACCAATGTTTGATGTCATGAACAAACTTCCAGTAAATGACTCACTATACACCCTTTTAATAAGTCTAATATGTGCCGTTTTCCGCTAATGACGTCGAACTCTTGCTTTCAAATTTTATTTAGAAATGTACAAAGGCCTAAAACTTTTCTGATTTATTTTCTTTTTTGAAGCCTTTGTACATTTCTGAATAAATTTCAAAAGCATGAGTTTGACGTCATTAGCGGAAAACGGCATATATTAGGCTTATTAAAAGGGTGTATATTGTAATGAATGTTCATTGAACGTCTCATCTAGTGATGATTCATCTTAGAATTCTAGTTGAATTTCAGCATTCTTTTGATCATTAATAAGATCATATGAATGTATGACAGTGCTTGTTTCTTAGCCAATCTAGTGCTTCTGTTACTGGTAAATAGCTGATAGAGATGACGTAGCGTGCAGCAAGAGTTGTCTAAACTGTGCAAATGGCATTAAGAGAAATTTTAGTGGCAATTCATCGATGTAAAATTCTGAACAGGTCTGAAATTTGAAGCATACTTAAGGAACTCATTTCACTGCTGCATTGTTATGGCAAATTTTGAACCAATCACGCATGGTAAAAGTGAGACCGTAGTACCAAATTCTGTAAGGGCTGAATGGAGTTAAGCAAAGCATAAGACCCCAAGTACGCATTGCGGACCTATTTTTGAAGATTGGATCGTTCAAAATCCCGCCCCCTCGGGCCAAAATGGTGTTCAAATGCCCTACCCAATCGTCGTCGGCTCCTGTCGTCTTAAAAAGCTTGCGCATAAACATGCTAACACATGTTTCATGACCCTTTATATGATCGATGATGCCGTTTTTGCCAGTCTTGAGCTACTACAAAAACAAGACTTTAATATTGAAAGTATTAAAAGTGACTTGAAAATTGAATTTATTAAGTCAGACAATGTCAATAAGCAAGTGTAAGCTGCTCTTTCTCCGAAATACGGCAAAGGTTGTTTAACGAGGGTAATGTATACTTATCAACAACAGAGCCTAGAGCGTTTACGACTGCATGTATTTTAAATTGTTCAGTGTCGGTTAATTACATCTAACAGAAACGTACAGCTTTCAGAGCTTTGACAATGAGATGGAGGGTGTGAAAACGTACCATATTGCAATCACTCTATAGAATTACGCAGCCAAAATTCCTATCTCTTCCTTCAAACTCTTCCATCTCGTCCAAACACGCGTTTTATAGCTGTTAGCGACTTCGGCGCCCGAAAAAAAAAATCCAGAGACTTCCGGTTCAATTTTCCCCATCCCACGCAGGCAAAGGTCAAATTCCCCACTCCCTGGGCACATAAGATAGTCAAATGCCCGGGCTTTGCCCGGGGGGGGGGGGGGGGATGTTGAAGTTTCAATTTGATCGGCGCAATTTGATCGGTGTAAAGAACGGATTAAAAGTGCTGCTAATAAATTCCCACTTGTACAAAGTCTTTTTTTTTTTCATTAAAACTGGTTTTTACACTTATTTTGCGTGATCTGAGGAGGACTTCCGGGTCGCGTGACGCCTAACCGGTCTGAATTTGTTCAGAAACGTTTTGCTTCCTCGGCAAATGTTTCCTCGCTTGCACTCCGAGGAAACATAATTTTCGGAAAACAATGCCTTTATGCGTCAATAAATACTGATAACCGACAATGGTTGTACCGTAAATTTTAAATTTCAACCTAAGGCAAAGCCGGTTGTTGCCAGTGTATTCCGTGAAGAGCTTGATAGACAAGGAAGTGTGTACGCTGTTGCATAGACCGTAATCATAAATCCTGCCAACAAATTACTCTTTTGTCTTTATGCTAATCATCCTCACTAGCGTCGTTGGCGCAAACAAAATTCAAAAGAATTTTTGCACCAAAGTGAGGCTAGTGAAGATGATTAGCACAAAGACAAAAGAATGCTTTTTTTGGCTGCCATTTATGAATAAGGTCTATTAACCAGATAAAACATGTTTGAAGTGTTCATATTAAGTTCAACACAGCCTTGAAGGAAAGAGTGTTATTCAGAGAGAACTTTATCGCTGTGAACTGACGATTGTTTTTTTTTGTCTGTCCCAATTCAATTGTCTTACACTTACATGGCTTATTGGCGCCACCGTCTGCTAACATTCTTTGGTGTTATTTTGCTGTTTGTTCTGTCAGTCACTTCCCAAGGTAAATTTTTATGTTAAATCTGGTTATGATTTTCCTTTCTTTATTTATTTAGCGATTTCACTTCATGGACCGTATATCGGCAGCCAGAGATGCCATGGTATGCTTTCGGTTCGACCTTGTTGAGCTGCGTCGTTTCTGTACTTAGAGACGACGGCTAGCGAGATTATTATTATTATTATTATTGTTATTATTATTATTATTATTTCATTACTTCTGGAAGTCTAAGGTTTCTGTAGCAAGACACCACGAGCACCGTACCAATTGCAGAGGTAACAAATCAAAGAAATCAAATATTGGTTTTTCAGGAGAGGGAAAACCGTCGTAGCGCTCGAGTAACAACCTCCTGTAGCAGAGTAGAGATGCAACATTGATTTCGAAAAGAAAAATCGAGTTAACTCGATAAATTTGCGGGGTGAGCATTGGTAAAGGAGCCCGCAAACGAGGAAACAATGTTGCGGAACATTGTTGCGGAACAACATTGTCTCGTGCTATTGAACAACATGCACTGTGCCGTTTACATAGAAAATTGAGATCACAAAAGAAACTATAGTTAGAGAATTTTTCTGTTTCCTTTCTTTGCGTGTTTACAATATTTTTAAATGAAGAAATGGAATATGAATAATTAAGTAAATAACTTTTGTGCGGATGGAATGCAGCAATGGTAAGCTGACAAAATTGTATCACACGGTGTAGCAACCTGTGAAATGATGTATGAAACGAATCATATATTGAACTGCGGATGATATGAAATCAAGTGAAGCCTTAATCCTCGCATTTATGCACGCAATTTCAACAATTGCGTGGAGAAGACTGAAAAATTCAGGACTTCAACGGGGTTTTATCGTTGATTCATTCCTCACGGGAACATTAGAAGTGACTTCAATAGCGCAGTTGATTAGAGCGGCTGACTGGTACCGCGAGGTGACGGGTTAAAAGTGATGATAAATCTCGTTGTCGATAAGAGTACGGACAACACTGAACCGCTTTTGACTTATTTTTTACTACAATATTCAAAGCCGAAGAGAGTGTTTATTTCAGAGCGTGACCAAAATCATGACAAAAAAAGAGCAAGGGTTGTCTATAACTTTCTCGCAATACGATTGGTTTATTTCCCAAAGTAAGCGTTCCTGATTGGCTATTACATTGCGTGGCAAATTGACGCGAGCATGACGCGAGCAACGTTGTCTAGACTCTTATCGACATCGGCAAATAAGCCAATCAGATTGCGAGATTACAAGCATTTGTGGTAAAATAAAAGTTTATGCTATGCTTCATTGATTAACGAATCGAACGTTATGCAAATAAAGTCGTAAACTCGCGTAAAAAAATGATTATGGCTTTTGATGGACAACAATAGTGCTGCGAATAAATTCCCACTTGTACATAGTCTTTGTTTTAATTAAAAATGGTTTTTACACTTAATTAGCGTGATTTGAGCGTCAGTTCCGGTTCGCATGACGCCTAACGCGACATTTCCGGTCTGGTGTGGCGCTTTATGGCGTCACATCCGTTCACGTCTGGTCTTATGCCCATATTAGGACTAGGTATCCCGTCAAAACAAAATGGCGGAGTTAATGAGGTTCCAGCCTCAGTTGCATCAAATCCGCCATTTTTTAATGAGGTAACACTGGTTATACAAACTCCATTTCAAATATGCAGATTTTATGCAAGTGATATGCAGTGGTATATAAGAAAGGTATGCTACTGGCGTTAGACACAGTGAAATCTTTAAGTGTCACTCTTGGGAGTGAAAGGATCAAAATAGAGAGGCAAAAATTGACCTCGACACCGAACCCGGCCCCGCGTTTTGTCTACCACCAGACGAAGAAGCGAGATGGAAATCCTTTATAATTATCTTTTACTATGTTTCCATAAATTTTCAGGATAACAGAATATACCGAATAAGCATAAGAGTTTTTTTTCTGTTTGATTATTAAATGTGATTTCATTAATATTTTGAGGAGTCTTATTGGATTCTCACAGATGGAGAAATAACAACATGTCTGTTTTTCGCAAGGTAAAAACATTTTCAACAAAATTCTCTCCAAATTAATTTAGGAGTGTGCCCAAGAGAATGGCAGCATATCAATGGTTCGTGCTACAAAGTTTCATCAACGTCCGTGAATTGGAATGCAGCAAAGTCTACTTGCGAAGCAATGGGATCAAGTCTTGCCATGCTGAAAACGCACGCCGAGCAGCAAGCAGTTTGGCGCAAAGTGAGGGAACGCGTGTGGATTGGTTTGCACAGGAATGCCAATGACAGCTCTCAATGGCTTTGGGTCGACGGATCACGGGTTACCCTCACTAATTGGAATACAGGAGAACCTAACAACTGTGGAGGGGTACCTGAGGGGTGCGGTGTCATGTATGGAACTTCATCTCAAGGGAAATGGAATGATTTGGCCTGCAGTCACACTGTGCTTTACCTTTGTGAAGCCAACGGTGAGGGGACTATTCCATTTTACGATTGTTTTCTTTTCAAAATTTCCCTTCAAAAAACAAATTAATGTGGCTATCTTCGCTGTCTTAGACCGATTTACTGTAACGTTTCACAAAGTTGACCAAACATACAGCGCTCCTTGTAGATCTCGATTCCGTGAAACGGGAAGCCCCTAATACAAAAGATATGAAGCATGCCTTAAATCTCTTAATTTATTTCTTCCCCATTTCCCCTTCCCCATAAGGCCTTTTAGGAGCATTTAATTTCTTAAATCCCCACTCTCTTTCCAACCAAAACAATAAAAGATAAGGTACATCCAAAGCTTAAGACTAAACAGACAAGAAGTATTCCTTTAGAGAACACGGGCATTTAACAACTGACATCGGGTTCTTCGCTTCGTATAGTATTATTTCTTGGAACTTACCATTAACCGATGTCGTTCATCGCACTTGCGTTTGGCTAAATTTAATATAGCTGCCTAAACAGACAAGAAGTATTCCTTTGGAGAACAGGGTCATTAACACCTGACTTTAGGTTCTTCGCTTCGCATAGCATTAACCCCTGGAACTTCCTATTAACCGATGTCGTTCATCGCACTGGCGTTTGGCTAAATTTAACAACTTCCCTTCCCTGTTGAGCATCGCTCCCAGCGACGCTTATTTATCAGTAGTCTACTACGCATACATGGCTACTAAGCCTGTCCCGATTGCGCTTGTGAAATCATAAAGAACGGCTGGAATAAATAGCGAAGTACTAACTTGCCAAAGGTTGCTGTCTCCACAGCAACTTTCAATGTTTGAGCAGTATTACAAGTATAATCAGGAAAAGTAGTTGTGATCTTTTTATCAAGAAAAACGAGTTTTGCTCGCCTAAAATGTTCCACACAAAGTGCGGAAAAACCATCAATAGTGCTGATAAGACCTCTCAGGAGGGCAAAATGGTTCCGGAGCGCAATCGAGAAAAAGCTGAACCATCCTCGCTATTTGACGTCCACACCACCTATTGTTTATCTATTTTCTATTTTTATTCATTATCGCAGCAAACTGTCAAAGGCTTTCTTTAGGGAGTGGTGCGAGTGTCTCTCCTGCCTGACGAGTGAAATTGCTTCGCGATTCATGCGATATCGGTTTTTCGCGTGAAATTTAACGTGGAATTCACTCGTCAGGCAGTGAAGTTTCCTATAGAATCAGGAAAAGGAGGTGTTATCTCTTTCTCAAGAAAACGATTTTTACTCGCCTAAAATGTTTTACCCAAAGTGCGGAAAAATCCTCAATAGTGCTGATAAGACCTCTCAGGGGGCAAAATGGTGCACAGCGCAATCGAGAAAAAGACTAATGATCTTCGATATTTGACGTCAACACAGCCTGTTGCTTTCCCATTTAATGTTGAACTTCTTTTATTATCGCAGGAAACTGTGAAAGACTTTCTTTAGGAAGTGGTGTGCATGTCTCTCCTTCACATTGTCTCTCGTCCAATCAGAGTTACGGATCAATTTGTTCGTTTTCCTGCGCCCGTGGATATCGACTGAGCGGCCCTACATCCACGCAGTGCATGGAAATAGGAATCTGGAACCGAGACGGAAGAACAGTCAGCTGCAAAGGTTTGTACTCAAATACGCAAAGGTTTGTACTCAAACACGCACAGTTCACCTTTCATATGAAAGAACGTACATCAATTCGTTTTCAAGTGAACGTTTGAATGAAAAAAAACAAAGGACAGACATTGCTTTGAATGAAACAACGGACGTAAGTGTGCCGCGTCATCAAATATAAACAAATGAAGGCGCCCGGGGTATTAAGATTAGAAAAGAAGAGAAAATGAATCCTTTTCCAATCAAATGCTTGACCTTTCTTTCCGATAATTATGCACCAGTAGGACTAGAAAGAAGATTCTCTTTTAAGTGCTAAGATTTCGTTAAGTAATTTCTTTGTTCAAGGAAGTCAGTACAAAATGTTAAATTTAATTAAATTGTAGTGTCTTTTCTACAAGTAGTTTTCTCCCAAAATTAGTAGCTATGTGAAAACATCACCGAACAATTGCGCGACGTGACAGTGGAAATGGACACCAAATGCTCGTTCAGCTGTCCACAAGGTCCTTAGTTTAAAGATTGTGGGACAGATAGGCGCTGGTGAACCTCGGCTCAATGAATTTCTTGCTTTAGAGAAGTTTCTGTACAGTCTTTTTAAAATGGCGATATCTTGAGCTATACCTGTTCAGTACTAGACTGCGAACAGTCTCTCTTCAGCTCTAAAATCTTTGTAGACTGCAATCGCGCGGTGTGTGGCTCTAACGACGCCCACGGTATTTACGACCCGCAGGTTCAGCACTGAATGTTTGTCATTTTGTAAGTTCAATGCACGCGTTCCTTTCAAAGATTTTAGAGCAAGAGAGAGACTGCTCGCAGTCTCCTTCAGTACTAAAGGTAAAAAGGTTAGAGTGATTATCCATACTTTTTCAGACATCAACGAATGTTTGGAAACAAAGAATGGCGGCTGCAGCCACAAGTGTGTTAATTCTGCAGGAGGCTATAAATGCGAATGTCCAGACCCGAAGCTGATCTTATTATCAGACAATAAGACATGTCATGGTACGCACACATTTATCACATAGGTAGAGATAACAACATGTCTGTTTTTCGCAAGAAAATTATAAAACTGGATCATTCGTAGCAGCTGATCACAACCCTCTATATAAAATATGACTAACTAGATAACCAAAAACCACCCTCTGCAATTCGGTGAACAAAAAGGACCCTTTGTAAAGACGCACCCCCTAACTATCGCTAAGCACACCGCTTTTCAAAAAACGAACCTATTTGAAAAGCTAACCTATTTGCACCTTTTTTGTTTCTTAACCACACTTAAGTATTTGTTGCTCAGTTGCAACGATTTATCGTTTATTCAAGGCAATGACTCAAAGTAATAAAGTAAGGGCCTTGAACATTCATTACAGGCAATACCTTTAAAAATTATTTAAAGACCGTGCCTTCAACGCATTCATTAAAAGCAGAGCCTTTAATTAATGCTATAAAGGCCACGCTTTAAAACTTCCTTAAAAGCGCTAGCAGGGCCTTTAGCTTTCCGTAAAAACCACGCTTTTAATATTCCTATAAAAGCATGGACCTTTGTTCCTTAATAAAATCACGGCCTTTATTCTTTAAAGGTCACGCTGTAAACGTTCCTCAAAGGCCACGCTGTTAACATTACTTAAAGACCACGTGCCAAGCTTTTAACATTCCCTCAATGCGGGGCCTTTAACGATCCTTAAAGGCAGTGCCTTTAACATTTCTTAAAGGTCACACCTACGAATGATCCAGTCACACTTTTAACATTTCTTAAAGGCCCCTCTTTTGACATCCCTTACAGGAAACGCTTTTAACATTCCTTAAAAGCAATGCCTTTAGCATTTCTTAAAGGCCACGCTTTTAACATTAAATGCGTGGCCTTTAACAATTCTAAGAGGCCACGCTTTTAACATTTCTTAAAAGCAATGCCTTTAACATTTCTTAAAGGTCACGCTTTTAACATTTCTTAAAGGCCCCTCTTTTGACATCCCTTACAGGTAACGCTTTTAACATTCCTTAAATGCGTGGCCTTTAACAATCCTAAGAGGCCACGCTTTTAACATTTCTTAAAAGCAATGCCTTTAACATTTCTTAAAGGCCACACTTTTAACATTAAATGCGTGGCCTTTAACAATTCTAAGAGGCCACGCTTTTAACATTAAATGCGTGGCCTTTAACAATTCTAAGAGGCCACGCTTTTAACATTTCTTAAAAGCAATGCCTTTAACATTTCTTAAAGGCCACGCTTTTAACATTTCTTAAAGGCCCCTCTTTTGACATCCCTTACAGGCAACGCTTTTAACATTCCTTAAATGCGTGGCCTTTAACAATCCTAAGAGGCCACGCTTTTAACATTTCTTAAAAGCAATGCCTTTAACATTTCTTAAAGGCCCCTCTTTTGACATCCCTTACGGGCGACGCTTTTAACATTCCTTAAAAGCGTGGCCTTAGCAATCCTTAGAGGCAGCACCTAAAAATACTCCTAGTCGCTTCATGCTACTGTAACCGGAGATAAGCGCCGGCCTGATGGGCCTTCTAGGCTCGTAGTAGACTTTACCTTACCCTTTCAACAGTCCTTAAGAGGCAGTGCCCATAACACTTTTTAAAGACCACGCGAACATTCCTTAAAAGCAACGCCTTTAGCATTCCTTAAAGGCTACGCTTTTAACATTCCTTAAAAGGCCTCGCTTTTAACATTCCTTAAAAGCTTGGCCTTTAACATTCCTTAAAAGCACCGCCTTTGACACTCCTGTAAGGCAACGCTTTAACTAAGGCTTTCCTTAAAAGCTGCGCCTTTATCATTCCTTTAAAAGCAGTGCCCTTAACAAAAGGCTCCGCTTTTAACATTCTTAAAGGCCACCATTATATTTAAGATCACGCTTTTACTATTTCCTCGAGCTGGCACTTAAGGGATAGCAAACATTACAAACCCATCCAAACAAATATCGGTCCAACGTTTCAGTATTCATGTAGTCCTGTTCCGGGTCTTTCTCTTTCCCCACCCTGAAAATGGGCCTGGAACCCAGGCGGGAAAAGAGAGAGTCCTGTATTACTTGCAGGCGCATGCTCGGAATGACGCCATTTTCCCCCCAAAACTGGGGGAAAAATCATATTTGGAAAAAGATTCCTTATTTGGGCATAGTTTATTCCGAGTGCTTTTACACTGGATACATGGGGATAATGTGAAAACATGGGTATAATGTGCAAGGAAATTATAATGCCAAGTTTCTTGAGGCAATTGATTTCGCGTTTAAGAAATGCCACTTTACCTTTGTGCCTAAGGGGGAACAACTGCAAGCTATTCATCCATTCGTTACCGGTAATGATGGTTTTGTTAAAGAAGCAACAGGAGTTGGCAAGTCTGTTTGTTACGTTGAAGTTCCTTATGTTTGTGATTTTCGTCGATCCGAGTCCGATGTTAGTTCTAAATCAGTCCTTCTAATCGTGAGTCCCTTAAAAGCACTTATGGAAGATCAGATTTATGACATACGAAAGCGTGGAATTTCCGCGCCTGAAACTTCATTGTGAATTCCCAACTGAACATGATTTTGGCGCATGGTTGTTCCTTTAATATGTTTGCGATTTTCTTCGATCCGAGTTCGATGTTACTTGTAAGTCAGTCCTTCTTATCGTGAGTCCCAATCGTGGAAGATCAGATGGATGACATACGAAAGTATGGAATTTCGTGCCTGAAACCCAACTGAACAGCTGCATGATGTTGGCGCAGAAAAATATCAAATTTTGATTTAATTGCTCTCCCGAGACTCCTTGAAACTTACAAATATACTGTAGGTTGTAGATGTGAATCCCTCAAAGAAGACTAATAAATCTCCTGCTGGAACTCTTGTTTATTGTTCATTATTTATTGTTCATTACTTCTGTCGATCTAGTTATGTGGTAATTGCACTGATCCAGTGAACATATATTTGAGTTACCGAGTAATTATTGAAACTGTGATTGTTTCAGGAGTTTAGGCCTACCAATTTTTTTCAAAATCGGGGACAAATTGTTTGGATACCCAATATAAAACAGTCGGGTAAAAAATGTGGTAAATACTCTTAGTTTTATCAGGAATAATACACAAACACCGGTGACAGACAGAGTATTTTTTTTTAGTAATTAGAGTAGATTAATTTACTCAGACTATTAATTTTTCCTTAGAATAATTTTTCAAAGCACTCGTCGCATTAAGCCTTTCTTTCCTTACAAGGACAGACTTAGGGCCGTGGCCAAATGGCTAAGGTTTTATGTAGAGCTGCCTGTTGAGACTGCAATGATTTTTATATCGGAAAAACTAAAAGACGATTGCATGACAGAAAAACTGAGCATTATTCATGATAAAGTTAGATAAAAAGTTAAACGAAATTGAATCACAACCTGGACTATTTGTTTCTTTACATACCAGGTTGTGTTGATAACGCAATTATGAAGCAATAATAGACCTAATCGGCCAACTCAATGTTGTACCCAATTCAAACCCTTTGGGAATAAAACGTTTTGTTTCAGGTATTTCCATATCATTTAAATATGAATGCTACATTATCATGCAAATACAATACACAAAGAATCTTAATCTCGGGAGATTTGAATTGGGTACAACATTGAGTTAGCCGATTAGGTATATGTTCCTATATAATTATATGCACAGTCAAACATCGATTATTCGGACGTTAATTGTCACGATTTGTTTTGGAGACAAAATTTGTTCGTGAATATTAACTAGTAAGGATGAAATAATGCTACTTAAAAGCGTGTGTCACCTTGCTTTTATTGTTGCTACTTAACAGCACTTTCCTTCTGAAACTCATTGTTAGAGGTAAAGTACTGCAGATAACATGAAATTCTGACTCCGAGATGTTTTGTCGCTTAGTGAAATCCTATGCTATATTTACTAGTTCAGCCTTTGCATCGATGTATTGTGACCTTCTCTCAGTCGTTACATTTATTCGGCAATATTTTCCAACATCACTGCGATCGCGGTTTTTTCTCCTCGTTTGGTCACGACGAGGCATAATTTAGATGTTCTCTTTCCTGACACTGCAAATCACACAGTAATTTTCATATACGATATTTTGCCGGAGTTTCAAGGATCCCTTTACTCACATATCCAGCCTGGCATCTAATGCAATATGATTGGTTCATTCCGAGCATGCGCCTGCAAGTAATACAGGACTCTCTCTTTTCCCGCCTGGGTTCCAGGCCCATTTTCAGGGCGGGGTAAGAGGGAGTCCCGGAACAGGACTAGTATTCATGATGATAAGTGATAAGGATGAGGCTTATTGGAATTACTGGTGCCATCATGAGTCAAACCAGGGAGGAGTGGCATGAGTCGGTACTGTTGCGCATAAAATCGTTTTGAATATGCTACTCAAAGATCTGCCAATAAGGGGTAAGTTGCGTTTCTTTGTTTTGAACTTTTTTTGGTGAACGATGTTCTCTTTTGTTTCTTTTGTAAGCAAATTTCACTATTTTTCTAGCAGCTTAGAAATCTCCATTTCATGGTCTTCTAATGCAAAAGGAAGCATTCCAAGTACAAAACGTGAGGTATAATTGATTTGTTTTGAACACACTGAGTAGTAATCTTATAACGGATCTTTTAAATCACATCTCAGTACATCACCAAGCTGACTGTGGAATGTAACCTAAAATGTTGAAGCCATGCCGTTTAAATGGTGACAACTCACACGTGTGTTGTTTTATTTGCTACACTTTGTTCCTTTCCCCAATGAACAGGTTAAAATGAAGTGAACTGATTCAAATTAACGAGTTCTTTAACGAAAAGCAATCTACCCTATACTATTAAGGTAATATAAGTCCACCCCCTCCCCTCCCAAAAAAAAAAAAGTCCAAAAGAGTCCAATAGTAGACGATAGGGAATGGAACCTATATAAAGTTCTTCATTGTTTCGGAATACTAATCCACACAGAAAAAAAGATCATTGTTGATATGTATACCCTTATCCCTTATACATCGCCCGTTTATTTTAAGATTAATTTCGCCGACTGGATTTGTATTCAACTTCCATTTACATTAATACTAATAAACAGAATAACACAAGACCGCTTGAGGTTTAAGCAAAGACGATGGCTACGGCAACGACAATGCCACAAAGCGAGGATGTGATTCATGGTTAAAATGGAAAAATGCTCATACTGTGCGAATTTCCGTGTTAAAGACCATGAAATCACCAAATTTTAGCTTTTTGAGGACAACGTGGGCTTATAAATTAAGACGAACTATCCATTTTCTATTTTTACTTTAAAACCGTTCGTATTCATCTAGTTACAGGTTAACGGTGCGAACGTGTTGTACCTTGTGTCGAACAAGACGGAATAATCGTGAAATACTTGCAATAGCGTTAAATTGTATTGTGGAGTGACGTTTTCGTTGACGTCGCCGTTGGCGTTGTCTTCGCTTAAGGACTCATAACCACCACAATTTTTCAAGAGAAGAAAAAAGGAAGTTATCTGCATTCGTTTGGACGAAACAAAAAGAACCTGCGAAACTTAGAGGGTTTTGAGGAACTGGCCCACGTCGAAAAGATGAGAGGGATGTTCATCCCACAGACTACTTTGTCCATACATAAATTATGCAATACGTTTTGGGGGTTCTTTAGTTAAAACAATACAAGTGAATTACTCTCCTGTATAGGCCACTTCGGAAAATACCATAATACTCTTTGTTTGTGCCCCCAAATTTTTGCATAAGCATTGTTTCCAGTTTCTCTTGAGACTTACCACGGTCCCAAGAGAAAACAAAAACAATGCTTATGCAAAATTTGGGGGACAAACAAATAGTATTATGGTTTTTTCCGAAGTGGCCTATTATGCTTCAGTGAAATGGATATCCATTGTTTTAATGCAAATAACCCCCCAAAAGGAACTGAATTATGGGATTTTCAAAAATATACCTAATTGGATAACTCAATGTTGTACCCAATTTAAATCTCTGGGGATTAAGATTCTTTGTGTATTGTATTTGCATGATAATGTTGGAACAAAACGTTTTATTCCCAAAGGGTATGAATTAGGTACAACATTGAGTTAGCCGTCTATGGAAATGTTCACATTGTCAAACTGTCCTCGTACCCAGGTTCTGGGGGCAAGGAGTTAAGTTGTTCGAGTGTTCAGTGGAAGAAGTAAGAAGTCGGAGAAGTAAGTAAGTTTCCGTAGTTTATACCCACATATTACAAATGGGCAAAGCCTCGCTTAAATGCGAATGCCTAGCATTAGTAGTATTGGAATTAAAGAAATGACAATCTATTTACAAAGTAAAACATAAACTAAAGATATGAATTACGATCTATGTACATAAAATACAGTTACAGTTTATATTTATACAGGAGCCCATGAGTACACACATGGGCTCCTGATTTATAACATAGCCATAGCTAGCAGAGTCACTCAATCTCAGCCAAGCAATGTGCCTACATGTACGTCATGAGCGTGCTCCATAAGCATATGGACGCACTCTGATGACGTAAGCAATTTTTTTTTCTTTATGAGCTCCTGACCATCACCAAAAATATTAAATTCGTCCGAAGAAATGGAGAAAGCATAAAAATATCTGCGGTACGCAGTTTAGCAGATATTTGTTTTCTGCACGTTTCGTTAAGAATCTGTTTGTGCATTCCAGCACAATTCATGTCCCCGATGAATTGATAGTACTCGTATTTGCATACGAGCTATTTGATATAAATAGGGTGTTCATTGTAGTGGTTCTTTCTTCGGGTCGAACGCTAAGAACGACAACTTAATTTTTCATCTTTGTTCATCTTTTATTTCCTGCTAATTATTTGTTTTTTTGTCATTTAAAGTTTAAAAGCGTTCAATTTACACCGTCGAGCTACTAGCTAGTGATAATAGGCCTATACCCCTTTTTTACCGATAGCTTTATTCT